>NW_020956395.1:84733-94855 GCF_003031625.1 Empidonax traillii
TCTTTTACTGTGTCTGCATCTTCACCGGGATAAAAATCTCTCTCCTGGCCCACCTGCTGCTGGGAAGCTCTTGGATTCATCCACACAGCTGAGAAAAGCTTAAGCCAAGTCCCTCTGTGTGAAATCAGGTGAAATCAGTTAAATCAGCCAAGTCAAGTGGAATAACCAGGCGAGGAACTCTGCTCCTTCCCGGAGTATCCTTATCCATCACGGGTCACAACACTTGACTTCAGGCCCGTTATTCCTTTGGCTTCCCAGGGCAACTCTGCAGACTAAGTGACACCTCCAGTCTGCACTGACCAGGGTCACCACATGACAACTCACCCCTTGTGGGGCGGTGTCACCCCAAAAGCCCCACAACAGGGGGCTGGCAGGGATGCAGGAGACTGGAGCAGAAGGAAAAGCCTGGCACAAGGATGTTGCTCTGATGTTTTCCCAAAGGTGCTCACTCCAGAACCTGGCTGACCTTAACTTAAGTGTTAGTATCAGCTTTTTCACGTTGTTCTATTTTTTAAACACATAAAAATAAAAATAGAAGATGTAACTGTGCAGCTCACACGTGACATGTCCCGACAGTAGCGGGGCAAGTTCAAGCCACCCTGTGATTTATTACTTCTGGAATATCTCACATCTAAGTCACAGAATCAGGGAATCACAGAATCACAGATCCAGCTTGGGAAAGACCTTTAAGATCCCCAAGTCCAACCGCTGACCCAGCACCAACACCGTGTTCACCACTAAACCGTGTCCTCAAGTGCCACATCCAAGTGTTTCTTGAACACTTGGAGGGAGGGTGACATGGACACTCTGCTCTGGAAATCACAGTTTTCCAGCCTTACAGTCCATAAAACCTTATTGTCTACTAATATTCTCTACCCTACTCTGTGAGGGTGGTGAGACATCGGCACAAGTTGTCCAGGGAGGTTGTGGTTCCCCCAACCCTGGCAGTGTCCAAAGCCAGGCTGGATAAAGCCTTTGAGCAACCTCGTTTAGTGGGAGGTGTCCCCAGTCAAGGCAAAGGAGGTTGTGTCTGGATGATCTTCCAACTTCTTAACATTCTATGATTCTATAATTCTTTTTTTTTTTTTTTTTTTTTTTTGAGGGTTCTGCTTCACCACCGAGACTCCAGAATGTGGCATCTAAGCCTGTTATAGTGGACTGAAAGCAGAAAAAAATGTCAAAATACACATTCCAGGATGATCCTACCACACTGGGTGGGATGGTGTCACAGTGTTTTGGTAGAGAAAGATTTTAGAAGCTCGTTTTTTTAAATTACACTGCGATGCTGAGAGCTGGTGGCGCTGAGTGTTTCACTCACAGCTTTAATTCAATTTCGCTCTGTCTAAAAATAAGGAAGCAGCACATTAATCCCAAATCCCGTAAACACAGACTTGTAAACACTCCCCACCACCCTCCTCACCCATGCTGGGGAGGGCTGGCCCGTGTTTTCCAAGCCTGTTTGGAAGCAGATGGCAGCCACATAATTCGGATTCGCTGCAATCTGTTGCTGGTGGTGGTGGTGGGGGGGGGGGAGAATCTCGACTGCCTCTTCCTACAAATGTAAAACCTGGGAAGTTCAACCCACTCTGTAGTTTTCTTACATGTTTTGTAACAGTTTTGCCAACAGCCCCAGCCCTGCTCAGGGAGAACACATGCTCCTTGTTCTCAGCCTCAACTCAGCAGTGAAAAAACCCCTCGGATGGCTCTGGGAAGGGTAAGTTGTCGATTTGCTCAGCTCTTAGTCTGGCTTTGCCTCCTGCACACACACACCCACCGCTCATGACATGATACAGGGAGGCTGAGCCACTTCATCCACCCTATTTTTTACCACAGCATCCAAGATCTTGTGGAATACACACACACACAGGGAAATGCTTTTTGACCCCCACACTGCCGGTCTGCTGAAGAGTTCCCTCTGCATCAGTGAAGTTTGTCTTGAGGGGCACAAAACTGGACGAAGGATTTTGTGGATCCCAAGCGAAGGGGGTCAAGTCTCTTCCCTCTGTCTACAGGTTGTGCTGCTGGTTAAAGAGCCCTTTCTTTCCGTGCACATGCCTAGAAAATTGTTCCAAGAAATTTGTCCCAGGGGCTCCAAACGGAGCTGACTGCCCTGTAGCTCCTTGGATTGCCTTTTTGGACTGAGGAATATGGATGCAGTATTTGCCTTTCTCCCGTCTCTGAGGGCCTCCTCCAATTTCCATGGATTTTCAGAGTGGCCTTGCTTTAACATCAGCCACCTCTCAGCACCTCCAGATGGAATCCACCAGGTCTCATGGACTTCCCAGTACTCCCTGACTCAACCCTTTGTTGCTGATGATGTTCCTCTGCGTCTCAAACACCTTCAATAATCACAGAGGCCAAAGCATAAGAGTAGGTGTTCATGGAATCATTTAGGTTGGAAAAGCCCTCTAAGATCATCAAGTCCAATCCTTTAACCAGCACTGCCAAGCCCAGCACTAAACCACGTCCCAGGTGCCACATCCACACAACTTTTAAACGCATCTTGCTGTCCTTCACATCCCCTTGAGACCACGAGCTCTAGATGAGCTCTGGCTTTCCCAACACAAACCCAACATGCCTGGATGGTGTTTCTAACCTCCAGAATCTGCTTCCACCTCCTGAACATTCCTTTTTTTTGCATATTGGAAGCAAAATGAACCCCACTGCTCTGTTGTGCCTCTAGCAGAGATCATAACACTTTGCCTCTGAGCAAAAAACCTCTTTGACCCCACTCAAAACTCAAGGCTTTGATAGTTCTTCTCTCCAAGCATGAAAAACTGGGTAGTGCTGCCAGTGATTAGTTAAGACCCTTCGCAGCAGCCTGTAAATAACCCTGGCTTGACACAAATGCCAGTGGTCACAAAGCTTCAAAGTCCTTCTTCAAAAGTGGCCAATTTTATTTGACTGGGTTTCTCAGTGCAGGAATGAGTTTTGGAGGCTGATTCCATGTGATACAATCAGGATGTTTTAGTTCCTGGAGATAAGTTGACACTTCTCCTCCCACCCCCAGCTATAAACTTGAGAAGCGTGACACAGATTTCCTACAAACTTACAAATGTTTGCTTGGCTGTTTCAGAAGCCTCAAAGTGCCTCAACTGCATGTTTTGGGATTTTTTTTTAATAAAAATAAAAATCACTAACCTGAAGTTACAATGTTCCTGTGATCCCTGATGTTTATAAACACTAAATGAAGCTGTTGATGAGCACGTTCATATTCTCACCAGCACAGAGTTGCCTTGCTTGTTTGTTTGTTTGTTTGTTTGTTTTTTTCTCCTGGGAAGAAATGCAGGACAAAAATCCCCTCAGCTGTAAATCCCCCCATCCCAGAGTAACAGCAGACACTACACAACAGCCCCTCTCCTGTCAAGGAGCTGCAGAGCCAGAAAATCCCCCCGAGCCTCCTTTTCTCCAGGCTGAGCCCCCCCATCTCCCTCAGCTGCTCCTCACAGGAAAGGTGGTACCAGGTAATTCTGCTCCTGTGCCAAGCCTGGCTCTGTCAAAACCACCCTGCAGACCACCTGCAGCATCAAGAGCACTGAAAGAGTTGAACCAGGGTCTGCTTTCTCCTTTGGGGGTGGTCTGGCTGCTTCCCTGGGGTTTTATGTCACCACTTGAGGGACTGTCTCAGATGCTGGACCAATGTCCACCCTCGGGGTCCATCCCAGTGCATCAGTTCTGTCCCTGGCAAACCAAACCTGTGTTAAACCCAGCACAACTGTGGGTTCAAAATTATGTGCCAGCTCTTGACCCACCACATCATCTCTGAGATGATACCAAGATCAGAGGATGAGTTTTAACACCCTGGAGCCAGGAGAGAGACTCCCTTCTGTCTCTTGGCAGTGCCATTGCACAGAATCCACCTCTCCAGGAGGACTCTTGGTCACTTCAGAGGTTACAGGTGTGGTTTCACAAGATTCATTTTCATGAAATGAGACTTTTATCCTCCTTTTTATAAACCATCTCATCTCACCGTACACTTTGGGTATGATATTAACTGTCCAAACCCACAAATTCCCAGGCAGGAATGTTAACAGGGAATGCTCAAGAACTGGAGGGTGATGTACAGGGGGATGCAGAAGGATGTAAGAGGAACACAGCACCCTGCTCAGAACAGGAGACAAGCACATGCAGCCACCTTTCACTAATGGGGGAAAAAACTCCAGGAAAGATGAATAAATCAAAAGGATAATTAAGAAGGGATCGTTTTTGAACCGCATAAAATCTGGGGGAAGATGTCAACACTTAGTCTCAACACCTCCTCCAACAAAGCCTTCCACTTTCAGCCTCTGCCACAACGTGGTGTGTGGATCAGTTTTCAAATCTTTTAAAGCAAAGTGGAGCTCTCCAGTCTCACACTATTCCCAGTACATTGATCCCAAGTATGCAAAAAACCAGCAGCCAGAATTATTAAGGGTGCTGGAAGAAGAAGTTTTGTTGTAACTTGGACAGAAATTACAGTAGGTGAGACATTATTGCCCCTCCTTGGCCTAGACAGTAATAAGTTTGTGTGTCTATAGGAAGATGGGGAAAACCACAGTTGCCTGATAAGAATTCCACCGCCTCGGAATGAAGTTTGGGGCAGATAATGCTGTGGAAATTCCATTTGTTTCAGTAATCAAATCTCCCTCTCATCACCTCACTGCTATCAGGCTTCTGATATAACTGACATGATCGTTTCTAACAGTGAGGAAAGTGCCTTTTAGCACAGCCTATCTTGTCCTCTTTTCCTGCACTGCTTCAGACTCACTCGTTTACAGAGATTTTTTTTTCCCCATATAAATATTCCTTTCTAGGAAAATAAATTCCAATGTTCAGGTTAATCAATATAAACAGAGTGAAAGACACAAAAACAGTATCTAAAGGGACAAAACCTCTTGTTTTTTTCACCTGAGAGGATCAGGCTTCCCACCTATTTCTGCCTGCAGAAGAAGTTGTCCTCAACATCCTGTCATAGAGCACTGACACAGAACTGCTCAAAACCCACCTGTCTGAAAAGACAGCAAAAAAAAAAAAAAAAACCAAACCCTTAAAACAAAAGCTCAGACGCCTGGAATTTCCTCTTAACACCTCTTCAAGCATTCACTGTTCACTGAGCCTTTCATTTCCTTCTCAAATAACCTCCCACTGAGTTAAACCAACACAATCGAACAAAATCTCTGTAACCAGGAGACACAGGGAGCTCCCAGAGATCCATGGAACACGTGGAGATCTATCCCACCCCGTTCTGCAGTGCCATCTGAGCTGGGATCAGCAGCTGCAGGAGGAAAACCAGAGCCCTGGACTCAGATTATGGCATCGGTTCTGCCAAGGACTTACTTGGAAAAGAGGAACGTCCTCAGGGATGGCCAGACCTGTGAGCAGAGGGGTGATGGAGCTCAGTGAGAAATAATCACAGAGTCATTTAGGTTGGAAAAGACCTCCAAGATCATCCAGTCCAACCTTTGAAAAATCACCACCTTGTCAGCTGGAATAATTGGTGTCTCCTGGTGAACTCACTTGTGGACTCCCTGACACAACGAGGCAGCTTTTACTCCATGGGGACTAGAAAAGGTTTTTCTCTTCCCTCTGTTTTCATGGACTCTGCAAACATTTGTTATCTGAAAAATCTACACTGAAAAAATCTGGTTGAAATGGGTCAAATCCAAAAGTTACTCCAGGGACAGGCTCTGTGTCTCCTGCACACATCAAACACCACAATAATTATCAAATAATTTCACAGAGACACAGAATCATGGAAAGGCTGGGGTTGGAAGGGACCTTAAGGATCATTTTGGTCCAACATCTGCAACGGGCAGGGACACCTTCCACTATCCCAGGTTGTCCAAACCCCGTCCAACCTGGCCTTGAACACTTCCAGGGATGGGGCAGCCACAGCTTCTCTGGGCAATCTTTGCCAGGGCCTCACCACCCTCACGGGGAAGGATTTCTTCCTAATATCCAATCTGAATCTAACATTCAAAAGAGACTAATTACCCAGTGCTTTATGCTATGCTTTTTCATGATTCAGCTGTGTTGATTTTGTGATTCAGGATCACTAGAAAACACAAATCAGGTTTGCTCCAAAGTTTTTTAAAGAAGCAGCACAAACACAACTACTGTTTCTTCTTAGTCACCCTGTTCTGCAGATATTTGAGGAAAACTACATCAAACTGGCAAGCAGTAGCCTCACTCCTCTCCTTGTGCTGGAAGCTGTGTCCTTAAGCTCCTGTGGCAGCAGGTGACACTGTGACAGCAGTGACAAAGCTCTCACCAGGTGCTGGGTTCGTTTCACTTCATACATCCTTTTATTTCACTTGACCACAACACCCTCCTCTTCTGCTCACTCTGCCACAGTACAAACGCAGCCTGGATCTTCCCACTCCAGCTGCCTCTCTGCCCCAAATCCTAGGCTTAGCTCTGTCACACATCCCTCCCCACACTCTAACTTGTGATTCCTTCACCATTTACCTCCCCAGGAACGTGATACCTTCCAAGTGCTTATTTTAAGCAGCTCAGAAGCTGTTTGGATCTGTGCAAAACAGCAAATCAACTCCCTCCTTCACTTTCTGCACCAAACTGGGGCATCCTTGGGATCTGTGAAGGGAGCATTGAAGATTCCACCTCCTCCTTCACTCCTCCTGGCCTCCATCCTCCTCCTGCACTGCTGGTTTCTTTAAAGCTCACGTGGTCAAAGAGGACACCTCTGTCACATTTCTCTGTCATGAGAGAATAGTCAGGGGAGACAAAAGTTAAACAGGAACGTTTTGTTTCTTTCTAGTGAAAATTGCACAAAAATACAAGAAACTGGGGGATAAACTGGTTGTTCCTGAGGAACAGGCAAACCCACTGTGGGAAGGGATGTGCTTTGAGCCCGATCCCGTCCCACTGGGATGTTCAGTGATGCAGCACTGTCTGAAGCGTACAGAGACATCCTGAGTAACCCTGTGTCATTCCACACCACCCCTTGAAACACAACAAGCAAATATTCTTCTCCCAGCACATCAAAACTACGCAGAAACACAGGAATCACAGAATCCTTCAGGGAATCACAGAATGGTTTGGGCGGGAAGGGGCCTTAAAGATTCCAACTCGTTCCACCCCCCTGCCATGGGCAGGCACACCTTCCACTATCCCAAGATGCTCCAAGCCCCGTCCAACCTTGCCTTGGACACTTCCAGGGATGGGCAGACACAGCTTCTCTGAGCAACCTGTGCCAGGGCCTCCCCACCCTCAGAGGGAAGAACTTCTTCCAAATATCTCATCTAAACCTTGCTCTCTTTCATTTTGAACCCATTCCCCCTTGTCCTGTCACTCCCTACTCTTGTGAACAGTCGTCTCCATCTTTCTTATAGCATCCCTTCAGGTACTGGACAAATCAGGTCAACCCCAAAGCCCTTCTCTTCTCCAGGCTGAGCAACCCCAATCCTCTCAGCCTTTCCTTGTAGGAGAGTTGCCCCATCCCTCTGGGTACAACTCAAGTTTGCCACCTCCCTCTCACCCCACTTATCCACTGCAAGTTATATACGAAAAACCACTTGTGGCAACAAGACCCAGCTCCCTTCTCCTGGAATAACCAATCCATGCTCTGGCTGCAAGGTCAGCACATCCACAGGCTCTGGACTCTGCCAAGGCAGCACACGGATATCACAACACTGACCTGACAAAGGCTGACAGCAGACTTTTCCTGACATCCTCTGCCAGCTCTCCTGTGTGCCAAAATATCCAACCACCTCTATCCCCCTCCCTGAGGAAACAACCCCCAGCTCTGCCTTACCCTAATCCACGGACAGAGTCGATGTGCAGCACAGAGAGCAGGGCCCGGGTGACACCAACCAGGTTCGCTTTTATTTCAATTTTCAGCTGCTCTGGATTCCTACCTGGTGGCTGCTGAGCCAAACCTGCAGAGCCTGGCACTGGGAGCTGCATTTCTGCCTCCTCAGAAAGCCAGCAGTTAATGGCATTCAGGCTGACTCGAGAATCATGGAAATATCTTTATTAAGCATGTCAGGAAACGCAGCAAAATGCTGTGTCGAACAATTGGCCGTAGCAATGCTACTCAGCCCTGCAAAGCGAGCCTGGATCACATCTGATGTGTTACATAAAATATATGTCAGCATTTTCCTGGCAATAACAATAGAGCAGTTGTTGAAAAAACCTTAACACACTGCAAATAAAATATTTGGAATTGTGGTCACTGCGGAGCTTAACACACTCAGCTGGAGACTCACATGTCTCAATCCCCTTACAAAGTGCTGAATAAGGGCAGTTTTTTAGGTACATAAATACACAGTGGTGAGTTTAAGGTCTTCTTATATATTTCAGGTATAAAAGACATTTTTATTTAGCTCTATCTATGCATTCCTGCATATAGGGATATGACCCGAGGTGCAAAAAATGGAGATGAAAGCAGGAAAGCAAGGCCAGTGTGAGGGAGGAGATACAACAGCAAAGTTTTTTTATGAGGCTTGAAAACTGCTGAGATTAGTCAGGAAAGAAATCAGAAATAATAAAAAAGCAGTGGATGATCATACAAGGAGGAGGGAAAGCACTAAATGGAGGGGATGGGCAAATGAAAAATATAGAAACACAAAATACAAACAAACAAATAAACCCAACACCCCCCCCCCAAAAAAAAAAAAAAAAAAAAAAAAAAAAAAAAAAAAGAGAAGGCAGAGAAGAACTGACTTTTAAATGAGTTACAGAATTGCCTGGGGTCAGAGAAGAGCACCAGGAGCCAGGAATCCACCCTTGGAGTTCAAGCATGTGATTTCTCCATGGAATTCTGTCCAGCTGGAGCTCTGGATTCTGTCCTCACAAGGCTTTCAGAATCCATCCATTGCTGACTGTGGGGCCCACATCCCACCAGCCCCTTAGTAACTACCCCAGTAACTCATCTCTCGGTGCTCTCACTGAAGCAGAAGCTGCTTCTGGCACTTTGGGGGATGGAGAACCCTCCAACTAAACCCAAACACAGCTCAACAGAGGTGACCTCCTCTGATTTCTTGTGACCTGATCCTAAGGGACAAATTCCAGTTAACATCAGTGCTCCTGGTGACTCCAACAGGGTCAGGATTTCAACTCCTGCTACTTTTGGGTCTGAGCTGTGCTGGCTCATCCTGAATCCCACAGAGGTGCTGACACCTCATTCCTGAGCTCTGAGCAGAAACCTCCTTCCCCAGACACACATCCCATCCAGCCTGGGCTCATCCCACAGCGTGGGGAGCAGGGGAGGGGGGGATTCTTCCCCTCTGCCCCCTCAGATGAGACCCCACCTGCAGAGCTGCCTCCAGCCCTGGGGAACAACAGCAAAAGGACGTGGAGCTGCTGCAGCCAGTCCAGAGGAGGCCACGGAGATGCTCCCAGGGCTGGAGCCCCTCTGCTCTGGAGCCAGGCTGGGAGAGCTGGAGGGGTTCACCTGGAGAAGAGAAGGATCCAGGGAGACCTGAGAGCCCCTTCCAGGGCCTAAAGGGGCTCCAAGAGAGCTGGAGAGGGACTTGGGACAAGGGATGGAGGGACAGGACACAGGGAATGGCTTCCTATTGCAAGAGGGCAGAGTTAAATGGGATATTGGGAAGAAATTCTTGGCTGTGAGGGTGGTTTGGCCCTGGCACAGGTTGTCCAGAGAAGCTGTGGCTGCCCCTGGATCCCTGGAAGTGTCCAAGGCCAGACTGGACAGGGCTTGGAGCAACCTAGGCTAGTGGAATGTGTCCCTGCCCATGGCAAGGGGTGAAACAAGAAGGCATTTAAGTTCTCTTCCAACCCAAACCACTCTGGGATTCTGTGATCAAACCACTCCGGGATTATCAGTAAAAATCCCTCCAGCACAGCAAAAAAACAAAACTCAACTTGACCTGAAAAGGCCACACAGGCACTGATTCAGCACCGGTTTAGAATAAATTCAACATTTCATATAAGTAAGGAAACTCCCAGGTATACAAGACATTTTTATTTAGGTCTATCTATGCATTCCTGCATACAGGGATATGACCAACTTATCCCACTGTAATATCTCAGGATCATCAAGTACTCAGGGCTAGACTGGAACAGCTGGAAAAGGGATGTACTGGATATCCTCAGCCCTCTGATGCTCAGTGACAGGAGCAGGACTGGGTTGGTGGCTGTGCTGTGTTTCAGGTACCTTTG
>NW_020956395.1:95043-100904 GCF_003031625.1 Empidonax traillii
ACAAGACATTTTTATTTAGGTCTATCTATGCATTCCTGCATACAGGGATATGACCAACTTATCCCACTGTAATATCTCAGGATCATCAAGTACTCAGGGCTAGACTGGAACAGCTGGAAAAGGGATGTACTGGATATCCTCAGCCCTCTGATGCTCAGTGACAGGAGCAGGACTGGGTTGGTGGCTGTGCTGTGTTTCAGGTACCTTTGAAGAGACTGACACCAGCAGAAACAAAGCACTTGCATTTCTGTGAGCTCAGTCATCCCAGGAGAGCACTTCTGAAAGGTTTAGGAAGCCTTTTGATTAGAAGGGAAATTGGAAATCCCAGCTACAGATCCCAGCACAGAACAGGCGAAAACCTGCTGTCACCAAAACTACCCATTTCATTTTTATTTTTTTTTTCCACAGCTCTATCAGAAAATGAGTTACACAGAAAACCAGAGGAAAGGGAAGGAGGAACAGAGAGGGCTGTTAGTGTGGTCTCACCGTCACCTCCCTGCTCCAGGTAATTCCAGCTTTGTCCAGAGCTACCCCAGAGAAACCCCTGCTCTCACCTGTTTCATCTGTGATGTCTCTTCAGGGATGATGTGACTTGGTGCTGATTTTAATGCATCTCGACACCTATCAGGGCTCCTGATCTCACAAGGTGCCTTTCCCACCCTTCCCAGCTCCCCTTCTTCCTTGAAAAACTGCAGCAGACAAGGACTTAGCCCTAAGCCCAACAGCTTAAATTAGTCACTCGTCCCACTGAAGGGGGTGTTCAGTCTGGAGAAGAGAAAGATCCCACGGAGACCTCAGAGCCTCTTCCAGTGCCCAAAGAGGCTCCAAGAGAGCTGGAGAGGGACTCTGGGCAAGGGATGGAGGGACATGACAAGGGGGAATGGCTTCAAACTGACACAGGATGACACCACACCCACTCAGAGGGGTTCAACTTCAGGAGCATTCCTTTGCTTTTGCTACAAAAAAAAAGAAGAAAAACCCCAAATAACCAGAAAACTGGGCCAGTCCTGAGCCAGAACTGAGTGGCTAATCCTTCTCCCCAGGTCCTGCCTGCAGGGCTTTGCAGCAGGGACACGGCACCCACCTCACAAAGACACTGGGATGCTAATAAATCTTGTCTGAAGGAAAGAAAGGCTTTCAAACCTGGCTGTAGCATCCTGGGCAGAGCCCCAGCTTATCCTGGGATCCGACAGACCAGGTAAGGAGAGCAGTGGGTTCCACAGGCAAAGGAAAAAGGCTTCAGCAAGCAAAGCTTTACAGGAGCAGGAAGGTGGGGAGATCTGGGAAGGCAAATTTGCTTTTCTTAGATTATTTAGGGTCTCCCCCTAAATCTTCCTTGGCCCTGCCTTGTCTGACGCCGGCCCTGCCAGAGACACTAATTTTCCCTGCCCCATCTGTTTGGATTTGCTTACTTCCTAATTTATCCAACGCCTAGCTCCATGGTGGCTAAGCATTTTAATCACAGTGATTAACACACTGAGCAAGAACAAAACAAAAATGGTTAATCAAAGGCTATTAGCAGTGTTTGAATGTCTCGACGCCGCGTTTTACACATGAATGCTGGTTAACGATCATCTCCCCACAACACTTCCTACGGGTCCCTGATTTATTCCTTCCTCTGCCAGCTCGCAGTTTGCCACCACCACGGCAGAGATTTTGACCCATTTGGCACCGGGAGGACACAACACTCTCCTGCAGGAAACGCTTCGGGGTTTTCAGCCTGTCTGAAGCGCTCGAAGCCGCGAGCAATCACCAGAAAATCCTCGGGAGAACGAGCACAGTGGGACGGAGATGCGACCTAAGTTGCTTCCAAACAAAAAGAGGATCCTTCCCAAATCGAGGAATGGGACAGATCTACAACAAAAAACGCCAAGAACTGTCATTAGGAGATGTCTTAACTAGTGTTTGTCACACAGGGGTATTATTTACGCACAAATACAAGGAGTTGGGGAGTAATATAAGCCTGCACTTGCTCCTACAACCTTGCTCACCACCCCCAAAATTATTGCCAGCATCAAAACAGAGGCCAGTGCCCAACTGGGAATCAGAAACCCCCTGGGGGAAGCAATGTCAGCACACAAAAAGGCTCAAGGATTGCTCACAGGAAGCCAGAGGATGCCCTAATACCTGGCCAAAGCATTAATTTGGGAAGCCCAGGCTGGAAAGAAGGAGTTACCTGGGCAGGGAAAGTGTCTTATCTGTGTTTGTAAAGCCCTGTGTAAATTAACAGCCTTGCACAAACAAACAGGATTTAAACCAAAAATACAAGTGCAGCAACAGGGTTTATGGCTTTAAGTACATCTCCAGTGGTTTAGGCTTCGAGCAAAGAGCTGAATGGTTTATTTACAAGTCACGGCTGCTTAAAGCAAAGCAGAAATGTAGGTTTGTTCGTGTGGTTTTTAATAGTTAATACAACTAGAAGTAGCCAAAAAAGTTTGGCCGCTCTTCTGTGTTTTGAATTCCGCTGCTTTCAACTGGTCCTTCTGTAAATGAGCTTTTTCTGATGCCCCTTTGACCAAAAAAGTTTTATTTTTTGTATGAAATAGGACACCACGGGGCTCTGGTTCCGGGTTCAAAAGCCTCCAGTAAAAGCTGAATGCTGGGTTGTGGAATCATGGAATCATTAAGGTTTGAAGAGACCTCTGAGATCACTGACCACTATGTCCGTAATAACCAGTAAGTCAGAAAATGCTCCAATCCCACGCCTGCACCCAGACATTCATCTCCCTTGGGATAAAAAAGGGTCTCTTTGGTGTTGAGGTGGAAGGAATTGAAATGAGCAGCACAAGGAAACACCCCCTGTTCTACCGGGGTTTTTACCCCTCCTTTTCCAAGCAATCACCACTTCAGGGACATTAATTATTTTGGCTCAATCTTTGCTTTGTTAGAAGTGTATATTTACAGCAAAATGGGCAGTTTGGGGGGTTTTATCTGCAGTTTTGGGTTTTCTGGATACGTGGGGACAGCTATCCAAAGTCTCAGGGCTGTGCAATTGAGGAGAGTCACCTCAAGATGGACCTCAATGAGCTCAGTCCAGTTATGTCTTCAGTCACTCAGGTCCCTTAAAACTGCATTCCCAGCCACAGGAAGCAATAACCACACTGATCCTGCACATTATTCACTTAAAAAGCCTGGCTGGTAGATCCTTACATTGCCCATCCCAGCATTCCACCAGTTCTACTCCACTGTTTATTTATAATTTACTATCCAGGTGTCTCTGGGACAACTTAATACCCCGTGATGGTCTCTCATCTCCTCCCTGCTAATGAACATAATAAATAACCACAGTGAGCATTGGAATCAATATTATACTCTGCTCACATCCCGGAGAACATGAGGTCTGTGGCTTGAAATCCTGCTGGAGATGAAAAGTCTCCCTGGGATGGGGAGCGCTCAGGCAGAAATGGTGGATTAGTGAGTTTGGATCCCAGGGGACAGCCCTGCTCTCCGAAGGGCTGGGAAGGCACCGTGCAGCTCATGGCTCATGTGTCAGGTGAGATGCCAAGAACTGTTTTAAACTAAAACAGGAAAGATTTAGGTTGGATGTTAGGAAGAAATTCCTCCCTGTGAGGGTGGGGAGGCCTTGGCACAGGTTGCCCAGAGAAGCTGTGGTTGCCCCATCCCTGGAAGTGTTCAAGGCCAGGTTGGATGGGGCTTGGAGCAACCTGGGATAGTGGGAGGTGTCCCTGCCACTGTTCCAGGGATGTTGAACTGGATGGGCTTTAAGGTCCCTTCCAACCCAAACCATTCCGTGACTCTATGAAGGGACATCAATGTTTTATGCACTGAGTAACCTCTGTGAACAAAACTACAGATCCGTTTCTGGGTTGAGAAAATAAATGATTTTAATGGGTACTATCACAGTATTAAGTTCTATTAACTGCATGAGATGAACTGGCTGCAGCTACTTGGAATCTTCCTTCTTGTAAGGCAGAATAACAGACAACTCTTGAGATGCTGAATTCAACTGCTTTTTCCCTTTGTTTCCTGCTCTTAGGAATTCAGAAGAACCCCATGCAAGATTTCATGCTGCCTCTTGTCCAAGCCACGACATTCCTCAAGTCACTCACCAGCTCTTCACTTTCTTCCTGACCTGCTCCTACACCGACAGCTCCAAGGCAGGAGCCAAACCTCATCATCCAGCAGCTGAAATCAGAGCTCAGCTTTTGCTTTCAAAACACCCATCACCTTTGAGATCAGTTATTGCACCACTTGGTAGCCTCCCAGGAAATATTCAGGCAACATATCTCCTTGCTCCCTTCTCAGTGCTTGCCCTCTTCCAGGATTTTCCTTCCAATCTCAACCAGAGATTGAAATCTGCAGAGGAATCAGTGGGAACCCAACTCTCACCAGACCCTGGGGCGAGTTACTCCAAGTGGTAAAGGATGAGAAAAATGAGAGAAACCACAGTTCTGTGACTCATCCAAGAGCTGCTGAAGCTGCTGGAGCTATTCCTGGTTTCACACCGAGGAATCTCTGTGTAAAATCACCCCAGGTACCCTGTTCATCCTGTGTATCCCAGGGGGACATAGGATTGGATCCAGAGGGGGGATTACAATGTCTGTGTCCTGTTTTCAGAGCTGGGTTTCCCTCCTCCTCAAAGGTGCTCAGCTCTCTGCAGAGACCACAGGCATTTTTAAAATGCAATCTTCTGGTGGAAGGTGTCCCTGCCCACAGCAGGGGGGTTGGAATGGGATGATCTTCAAGGTTCCTTCCAGCCCAAACCATCCCAGGATTCTGTGATTCTGTAAAATCCTTCACGCTAAAACACACTTTGACTGTAAAGTAAATAAAACACATTCCTGCTAAAAACTCCAACAGCGCAAGAGCAATTTCTCTAAATGTATTCCCAAAGCCCAATAAATACACACAAAACAGAACTGCCTAATAAAAATACCAAGAACAAACACAAGTTTTCCAAATCTACTTTACCAGCTTCTCATCTGACTGGAGAATCAGAGAATTATGGAGTCATTCATGGAATGGTTTGGGGTAGAAGGGAGCCTAAAGCTCATCTCATTCCATCCCCCTGCCATGGGCAGGGACACCTTCCACTATTCCAGGTTGCTCCAAGCCCTGTCCAACCTGGCCTTGGACACTTCCAGGGTAGTCCTGGAACTCCAGCCAGAATATACTGCACAGGCAAACCCTAAAAAATACAGGGATCTTCAAGTCTCTCCAATACATGACAAATTCTCAGCTGTCATTACTCTGTTGAGTCACCAGGAAGAACCTGGTCCTCCACATCAAGAAATCATAACTCCTGAAGGTGGGAAAAGACCTCTAAGATCATTGAGTCCAACTCAATATCAACACAACAGAGAAGCTGGAAAACTAACCTTGGAATATTCAGTGCCTTGCTCCACTTAAAAATAAGAGTATCCAGAATTAATCTATAGAAAGGTTTTCGTTGCCCAGATAATTTCTCTCTCCCTGTAAGGGGCAAAACCTCACCCTGCTGATTCAGCTCTTCCATGATAACTTACTATGTCTAAGGCTCAAGTAATCCCTATTCCACAGAGGAATTTGCATGAAAATAAAACAAATAATAATAAAAAACACCCAATAAAACAGCTGTAATTGTCCTGTTCTCAATATTTGCAGGAAAACTGTTTCATGCCCTCAGAATTCACAGAACCACGGAATGGTTTAGGTTGGAGGGGACCTTGAGGATCATCTCGTTCCAACCCCCCCTGCCATGGGCAGGGAACCTCCCTAATGTGGGAATCTCCCTAATTAACACAGCAAAGAGACACCAAGCAAAGCAAAAATTAAAAAAAAAAAAAAAAAAAAAAAAAAAAAAAAAAAAAAAAAAAAAAAAAAAAAAAAAAAAAAAAAAAAAAAAAAAAAAAAAAAAAAAA
>NW_020956395.1:102731-116006 GCF_003031625.1 Empidonax traillii
AAGACGGAATTTCTTCTTATAATTCTACTCAGATGATTAGGAAGAGTGATGTAGATCCTGTAACGGGTAAATAGTTTCGGTGTTATCATTAGAATCATTGGGCAAAGGCTGCAGGAGCAAATTCCACGTCTGGGATGGTAAATTTTTCTTGGACATTCCCTGCTCCTACAAAGAAGCTGCTCTGAAATCTAATACAGAGCTTAACAGCACTCTCAGTAAAACCAGTCTTAAGTTGTCAGGCTTTGAGGTTGCATTTCTATGATGAAATTCTCTTTCATTAACAAGGCGAAGGGACCCAATCTTCAAAAACTTGAGACTTCCTGAGGGTCCCTGGCTGGATGGGAACCCAGCAGATGATGCTCAAAGGGCAGGGAAAATCAGCCTGGGACAGGTAGGAGCTCCCTCAGAACATTTCTTAGTGACTGGGGAGGTGGTGGAGTCCCCATCCCTGGAGGTGTCCAAGGAAGGACTGGACGTGGCACTCAGAGCTCTGGGCTGGGTGACAAGGTGGGGACTGGGCACAAGTTGAACTCGATGACCTTGGAGGTCTTTTCCAACCTCGACGATTCAATTATTCTGTGCAAAGCTGAACACACTCCTACAGAAAGAAGGAAAATGGGTAGAGGGCAGAAAACACATGTGGGGCAATGCCAAGGAGGGAGGAGAGGACATTGCCCATCTCAGAGCTCTTTATAGAGATCAGAGAATCCCACTGGCCTCACAGACACGGACACACACTTGGAGTTAACACAGAATGAAGTGTCTTACTGAAAGGTTTTCTCTGGCACTAGAAGAAAAATAAGTACCATTAAAGGTGTCTGATGGGGAAAAAATCTCCAGTTTTATGATGGGGAAAGAGCTCCTAAGGATGCAGACTTCTATTTTGAGTGACTAACAGATGTTTTCACTGAGGATTTAGGACAGGAAGAATACAAATGCAACCATAATGGCAGCCTAATGAAGCTTAGTCCTCAGTTAATTCACACAACCAATTAATACCACACCCAGAGGAACGTGTGAGCAAGGCAAGGACCCTTTCCTTGACCATAAGGCAAAATATCCAGTCTAAATATCACAGAATCATGGAGTGGTTTGAGTTGGAAGGGACTCAAAGACCATAAATATGTGCCTTTTAACTCTTTATTAGGGCTGTGGTCCATTATGAGCAGCACACAAGGACCCAGCACCGAGTCCGATCAGAAACATTTCCCTGATCCCAGACTGGCTCCTTGAGCAGTCAGGAGCCTTGAGCAGCTTTCTGTTCAAGTGAGACCCAGATTCCAGGCGGGAAATGGCATTAAATAACAAATTTTCAGTTGGTACCTCCTCATTCATTAATTCCTACATGACATTCTTCAGCAGCTCCCCTCCAAAATAAGGGTGGTTTTGCCTTTCCTCACCATTTCCCCCAAACCACGGTTTCAGGACCGTAAAAGCAATTCATTCAAAGCAAACTGAAGAGCTGTGACCCTCCCAGTGTTTTACACACCTTTGTTAGGAGTGCTGGTTTACAAATCCCCTAATCCCCTGAAAGAAAGGGGGAAATAATCCAATCGCAGGCAAAGAAGTCAGCAAAGGCACTAGAAATTCAATTTAAACCCTGAATTCAAACTCCCGCCGCAGTTTTGCAGCTCCCAACGATTGTGGTCTCTTTTCTACTTCCTCTGAGAACACACTTAAACACCAACAATAAAAAAAAATCAGACAAAATTTGCCCTGCCTGCTAAAAAATTGGTCACTTCCCAGGAACTGCAAAGAGCCGGTTCCTGGTGAAAGGAGCAGCAGGGAATTCCAGGAGATCTGTGTGTTCAAATAGGAAATTCGTTGCAGGCAGAGCTTGATCACAACCAAGAAAAATAATGAGCCTCTAATTGTGCAACAAGCCATACCAGGAAAAAAAAGGGAAAAAAATATGTTTTGATAAATGGAATGATTAAACTCCAGAGCAGTAAAACAAAGGCTAAGAACAGAAATGATAATAAAGCATCATTTACTGCGGTGTTCTGAAACACTCCAGTGAAGCACAGGTAAATGCCAGGTTACCCAGGCAGAGTTTCAGTACTAAAAAGCAGCGTTTAATCTGATTTTTTGCTCTCCTGAATTTCTGGATGGAAAATATTCCCTTTACTAAGGGGTAATTTTTAATTTTCTATGAGGATATGCAGGTTTTTTTCAGTACATGTCCTGAGACATGGGGCACAAGGAGAAAGGACCAAGCACTAAGACCAACCTACAGGGCTCTTTTATCCCTCGTGTTTTGTATTAGAGAACCACATTTCAAGCAAGGCTTTGGATCCCAACTGGAGAAGCCACACCAATTTCACAGCAGCTGAGGAAATGCCTGAGAATATTTGAACTTAGGGATGTCAAGATTTTCACACAATAAAACCAGAGCGGATCAACCATAATTTTTTTTTTTGCAAAATTATAAATGACACCAGAAGTCCTGGCTGGATTCACCTACTGAGAGATGATTAAGCTGCAAATCTGCAATTACTTCTAATCTTAAATAACTGATAGGATTTGAACTCCCCACATACAGTAGCTCAGATGTGATATTACTGGGAGCTTTTTGAAACCAATCAATAACTATTAAAGCTGGATCCCATCAGCTACCACCAGGTATCAGCCACTTTCTCAATATTTCAAGGATTCAGTTATTCTTAGACACAGTTAAAGTAGTAAAATGAAGTGGTCTCATACTGACACTGCGATAAATACGAGATTAAATATAGAACAAATTTATTACTCCCTGAAGTCCTACTGAGTGTCCTGATTTTTTTTTTTTTTTCTGTATCCACAACAGTCTGGTTTACTTTGATGTTTTATTATCCCAGATCTAAAGCTCACAACTGAAAAGCTGGTTCAAAGACCCAAACCCAGCCACGCCGGGGACGGGAAGAAGATGCCAAAGGGAACGCTGTGGATCGGGATGGCGACCCTGTGACAGCCACCGTGCCCCACTTAGAGCAAGTGGCACTGCCAGGAGAGTGATTTGTGACACTGAGCGTGTGTGACACGTGGTGGCACCCCTGGAGTGCCTGTGGGCTGCCAGAGGGCCGTGCCTGCGGGGAGCCGACTTTTCCTAATACCCCGCGCTTTGAAGGGAGCGGAATAATCAACCCATTTCTGCAGCGCTGGTTTGAAGGGCTCCGAGGAGTCTTAAAGTAAAGCAGTTAATTACTTGGTGTGCTTTAAAAATAAATCAACCCCCAAATTGAGGTTGGATGGGTCTGGGCGATGAGTTTCTGGCTTGCAGCCTGGCCAGTGCTCCCAGGATGGTCCAACTTTAACTCCAGTGAGTCCTCACCGCAGAGTGAAGCGCCCGGAGAAAAGCTGAGGAGCAACGAACCACATCCTCCCTCATCAGCATCCAAGCAGGATGAGTCCACAAGGACACAAACATTTGGGTTTCAGCTAGATGGACCCACTTGGGCCTCTGCTAGATTCCCTGGAAGTGTTCAAGCCCAGGCTGGACAGGGCTTGGTGCAACCTGGTCTAGTGGAAGGTTGGGTGGTTGGAACAAAGTAACTTTTAAAGGTCCCTTCCAACCCCAACAATTAATTCCATGATTCTATGAGGTGCCTTGGCATTTCTCTTTTCCCCACCTCACCTGGGGCTCACCCTTAATGCATTAATACTAAAGTGACCCACTGAATGTAACTCTCCCAAAACTGATGTGCACAATCTAATCCAGCAAAGACATCTGGGATCCACTACTGGATAAAGACCCAAACAGGTAAACCATATGGCCACACCTAAACGGTAGAAATGGATTTTCCTGGAGACTGTGATAGGCTGGATACACCTTCATAAAACCAAAACCAAAAACCAAACCCAAAACCAAAACAACCACAGCCTCAATAAAAGTTAAAACTAACCCTAAGTAAGGGGAGTATTTTCTTCCAGTGTGTTGCATCCTTCTGGGCTCCTCCTTGTTCGTTAGGCAGGTATGATGTTATTTGTGTGGCTCAACCACCACAGGATGGCCCCCGGCACAATTTTGGCTGGGACCTACCAGCCCTCACCTCGGCAGCATCTTGGGTGGATTTTATGGGTCTTTTATTCAAAGGAGCAACTTGAAGAAGAGGAAAGCTATGAGGTAGAACCAAGCAAGGGCAAAGGTCTCCCTGCCAACACCAAGGGGTTGGAACAAGATGATATATAAGATGAACAAGATGATCTTCCCAACCCAAACCATCCTGTGATTCTCTGAAGGGCTCTGCTGTCATCCCAAAGTGAGCTGCGTGACATTTGGGGCTGGAGCCTCTCCCGGCGTCAGTGGCACGATGCATTTACGTCAGCGTGTGACAACGGCCCCGGAGTGACAAGGACTAAGGTGAGATTAAGCATTCAGGAGAAAAGCTCGTCCTTCACTGCAACAAGGGCACCAAAGCCTTATCAAGCGCTGCCTTTCGGCACAGCCACGTGCCCAGGCCAAACCTCACCCTCCAGCTCCCGCTCTGGGTCGGATGCACATGACTTGGCAAGGCACTGCTGCAGCTTTTCCCAAGGAAACCATTCCTCCCCCAGCCCAGCCGTAACAAACACCGGGAAATAAAGCCCTGAAACGACCTCCCGCTGCATCACCGAGTCACCGTGACAGACCACGCGTGGTGACTTCACACCCCGACGTGAGATCGGATCTCCCCGGGATTTGTGTGTCTTCTGCAAGGCAGGAGCTGATGGATTTCTGCACACACTGTTCCAAATTATTTCCACTCCTAATTAATATTCATAAACGACCCACAATGCTGCGCCTTCCATCAGCCGTCACACACCACCCACGCCAGATGAAAGGACAACTACACCAGATAAGCAGTTTATTGGATCAAAAGTCCCCTTCGGAGGAGGAGACAGCTATTGGAACAGCTCAGACTGATAGCATCCCATGGCAGGGAGGGAGTATCAGCACATCTCCCTCTTTAAACCCCAGATTCAGCACCCGGAATGCATAACCCAATTATTATGTTAATTTAGCTGCATTTTGCTGCTCCAGGCTAGAGCTGGAGGAGGAACTCGGGTTTGAAGAGCTGGCACCGAAAATGGCCACTTCAAAAAATCTCAACAGGCACCCAATTACACCATCAGTGTTTCAGGTTTAATTCCCTGTCCCTGTTGTCACCTGTCTGGATCTGGACGAGGACTCTGCCCTTCAGCTTTTGCTTTCACTTGCCACTTACGTCTTGCTCAAGCAAGATGCTGAAAGGTGCTTTTACTCTTCCTCCTGCCCAAAGTCAGTTTAGGTGGAAAGGATCAAGGATCTCATCCCCTTTTCCAGAACATGGACTGGGGATAACAGACTGGCTGCTGCAATTGTCCACTTGGCCACTAACAAGAAGTTAATTAAAAAGATACTTGACATTCCTGTCCAGCCCATGTAGGGTGGCAGAAAACAGACTCTGTAACATCAGGTGTTCTCCCTTCTCCACCTAATGGGAAACAAGTATTTCCCAGCTTGAAACTCAAAGACAGTAGGTTTAGATTGGAGATTAGGAAGAAATTCTTCCCTGTCAGGGTAGTGAAGCCTTGAGAAGCCATGGCTGCCCCATCCCTGGAAGTGTCCAAGGCCAGGTTGGATGGGGCTTGGAGCAACCTGGGATAGTGGAAGGTGTCCCTGGTTGAAACCAGATGATCCTTAAGGTCCCTTCCAACCCCAACCATTCCATGATTCTGTGATAATGGTAAGATAGTTCAAAGGAACAGAGAAAGGTGTATTTCCCACTGCTCTCCAGAGCTGTTCTGCTCCTCATCCATGAGGGACCCAAAAAGCCTGCCCAAAAGAAAGCATATTTACACCCATTGCCAGAGAGGGAAAGTATAAATATTTCCAAAGCTTTATGAAGGCTGGTACTTACAGTCAAGCTTTGAAAGGGAAAGAATAAAGCAAAATATTCAATTAGAAAAAATTACTATAATTGCAGGTTCTATTTTATCCCTCCATTAAAGCAATAAAGTGCCTGGGAATATTGCTGAGCTTGGATACAGAGCTTACTGCTACTTAACATATTAATATACATCCAGGGGGGTTAATTTAATTTAGATCTGCATGAGGGTCCTCTCTCCTCCCTGGACCCCACTGTCTCTCCCTACACTTGCTACCATCCAGCTGGATATCCATGCATGATTCTCCCTCAGCCCAAGAGACAGACATGCAGAACTGAGGCTGGCTGGGCATAAATTCTGACATGTGCCACCACACCTCCAGAGCCAGAGGACATCCAGCACATCCATGCACAGCTCCACACCTCCAGATTCCAGTTAAAACCCTGTTTGCCTGCCCCTCGAAGCTCCAATGTCTGGATATTTGATTTTCTATCGGAGGAAAACATCCAACTCCTGCTCCCTGAATATGAAATATAAAATCCTCTCAGAAACATAAAATCATCCCATTTTGCTTTAACAGCACATAAATCCCACGAGAGGGGATTTGCTGTTGAAAGTCACTGAGCAAGGAACTGCTGAGGCTGACGAAGGGGCTCTTCCTCCCAGCCCTGGCTCTCACCACGCTTTTCCACACTACGACGCCACAAGCCACACTTTTCCCAATAAAACCTCCTCGTTCTTCCCTGCGATAGGAGATAAGTGAATCTTATTTTAGGGAGCCCTTCATCCTTTTAATTAAACAAATTAATATCACTGCTCCCTATCTCGTAGCCTCCATTATCTTTTGTGAACTCGTACAATTCTGTTGTAAAGATATATTGAAAAACCGCTAATTGAGATAATCTCCGAAATTTGAGAGTTGCTGTATTTTTAGCCATGTTTTAAAACTATTTTCCCTTTGTTTCTGGAATGCCTCCCATCCTTCCTCCCTTGCCAGACTGTTTACATTATTTAAATGCCTTCTGCTTATACCACTCTTTACAATTTTTATTTCAACAACATCGGCCTCCGTTGCTCTTTTTTCCCTCACTTAGACATAACTGGGATGAATTCCAATCCCAAACTCAGAACCACTCCTGGTGCTTCACTGCTGTCTTCTGTGTTTGGTAGATCAGGCAACACATTCCTGCCAGTCCTGTCATCCAGGACTGCCTGTGGGGGGGATCCAAGCATGAGGAGTTAAACTGTTCTTCTTTCACAACACAGAAGGTGATTTTCCCAGACCTTGGAATGCTGTAAACTCACAGGGATAGTTCCCATCCCGCTGCTTTAGCAGAGGAGCCTGAACCACCTCCCTGAAAGGATGGGGAAGCCCATCTCTCCTGGATTTTTGTGGAGACTTGTAAAATCCAGTGTCCACCGTGGAAGCAGAAACATGACACAGCTCCCCTGTCCCTACAGAAAATCCCACAGAGCCCTGGGAGCTGAGGGAGGCTCCAGCAGCCGGACACACTCCTCTCTCACACGGGTTGTTTTTTCCACAGGTTTAATTAGAAAAGTGATAAAGGCAGCTTCAGAGCCTTTTGCATCGTGGCTCCTGAAGAGTTTTTAATAAGACTTCTGCCAAACTGGTGGGGGTTTTATGGGAAACCTCTCCCTCATCCACCTCCCTGCGAAGGCAGACCGGGAGATGCAGCTCAGCAGCCCCGTGAGTTTTCCAGCCTGAGCTCAGACCTCTGCAGTGTTCACTTAAACCTGATCACAATAGGCTTGATTTTCCTAGTCTCCATTCACAGACCATCTACAGGGCACTGAGGCAGCTTTGGGAAAGATTCCTGTCTTAGTCCTACTCCCCCATGGGACAGGGAGAAGATGCCTATTCCCTCACCCCATCCTGAGCAAAAGGGCGTAATGAGAGAGGGAATAAAAAAAAGAGGTAAAGTGACTTTTTACATGGACAGACAAAGATAAGACAAGCAGGGATGGTTTTAAGCTAAAAGAGAGAGATTTAGGGGAGACATTGGGAAGAAATTGTTGGCTGTGAGGGTGGGGAGGCCCTGGCACAGCTTGCCCAGAGAAGTTGTGGCTGCCCTATCCCTGGAAGTGTCCAAGGCCACACTGGACACAGCTTGGAGAAACCTGGTCTGGTAGGTGGCATCCATGCCTGGGGACAGCTGGAATTAGATGATCTCTAAGGTCCCTTCCAACCCAAACCCTTCTGTGATTCTACTCTATGACAGTACATGGATATTTCTTGGGGATACAAAAATCCTCAACAGCCTCTGCAGCAGGAAAACCAAATCATCCCACAGAAGGTTTCAGCAAAGCTGCCAATTCTGCAAAGGATCTTCTGTGCAGCTGAAGTCACTTAAGGACAGACTGTGAATATTTCATAGGTGAACCTGAGCTCTCACAGATTGCCGAAGAAAGGAGACGTGAGGAGAAGCACAGTCTCCTGGTCCCACTATAGTTTTGGGGACACATTTGAGATGGGCTTTTGCTCTGGTTGTTTTGTCTCTTGGCTAAGATCTGATTTTGTTGCTGGTCCAAGACTTGGACACAAGGAATAACACACCCCCTTATAGTGAAATAACAAAATTGGTGAAATTTGTCCAGGGGTGGGCAAACAGTGGCTGCTGAGACTTCTCCTGAGCACTGTAAATATTGTTCCCATGATACAGCAATTCCACATAACCAAACACAGGCTGAAACTGAAATACAGAGTGCTGGAAAATATAAATTCCCAGAGTGGGAGGCAGTTGTAAAATAAACAAACAAACAAACAAACAAATAAATAAATAAATAAATAAAAGTCCATCTGTGGGAAGCTGCAGTGGGCTGCTCCTGCTACCCTGGGACACAGCCAAATGCTCAGCCCCACAACCCAGCAGATTTTGGGACCATCCTTGGCACTGCAGCCCAAGGATATGGGATGTGCCCGTTGTTCTGCCCTGTAAGGATTGTGCTGCTTGCTCCCCAGGGTTAGAAAGCCAAGGTATTCCTCCCACTCTGAGACTGCTGAGAGGTTTGAGGATTTTTTTAAAATCCTTCTCCCCAGGAAAACTCTTTCCCCATTTTCTTGGGATCTCATTTGGAAAAGCATCTCAGTGCCTTAAAGCAGATTTGGCCATCAGTCTGAATCCCAGCACATCAGAAGGAGGAGGGGTCAATGAAGTAACAATATTTGGCACATGTTCTTTGCTTATGCCTTTAATTACAATTTAATTTCCTCTCTAGCAAAAGCCTTGCTCTGACTCACAGCTCCTCCTGCCTAAAAGCTGCCAGGTGTTAAAACACTGCCTTTTACTACTGCTGATTTTCACCACAGTCAGGTGCTAAAAATCAAGTCAGGATTTGAGGGAAATAAAGCAAAATGGAAGTTCTGTGAGGGATCCAGACTTCTCCATAGGCTCCCCTTCATTCCCCAAGGAAAATTACATGTTTGATGTCCAATTTCTGCTCCTTGCAGTCTCAAGGCAGCAAAAGCAGCTCTGCTCCAAGGAGATGCTTTATCACCATCAGTTCTCCCTCCATCCTTTTCGTTAAAAGAAATGCTCCCTGAATAACCTACATTTGTTCGGAGAGGAGAACCACTGCAAGGAATAAAGGTAGCTCAGTGCAGCCAACAGCAAAATGGAAGTGTCTGGAAAAGACGGAAAATAGAGAGCTTGGAATTTTAACAGAAGAAAAACGGTGAGCCATCTTTCCTCCTCCCCTTGGCACTCTGCCTCCCCTCCACCAGGAAAGGCACTTCCAGGTTGCCACTGGCATTAGAGATCAAACCACGGGGTGAGTGGGAAAACAAGGCATGGCTGTTTTTCCTGGAGTTCAGTGGGAAGCTTGAACAACTGGAAAGGGATGTTCTGGTCAAGGACCAAGTGGGTGGGAGCATTCTCTTACAGTTTTGGGACTCCTGGAGATGATGCCTCAAAATACCTGGCACAGGTGGTCTTCTCCTTCAAAGCCATGGAGAAACTTTATGCTGGTTCCAGTAGGAACCAAGTATGGTCACCAGAGAAGTTCTGCTTTCCCATCCTCCTCCCCAAACACCAGGGCAGAGCTGATAAGCTGCTGTCACTGCACAGCCACAGGGCACCACATGGCTCTTCCTCAACAGCATCCAAGAGGAAACCAACCTCCAGTTCTCCTCCAAATCCCACCCCCCCTCCACCTCCCCAAGCCATGCTGCTGTCACCGCAAAAACACCGAGCCACATGGGAAGGCCAGTTCCCAGCAGGTGAGGGCAGCACATGATTTCTCCCCAGAAAAGGCGTGGAGAAATCCCTGCCCTCTCAAGGCTGGCCCAGCAGATCCGCTCCAACATCTGTGGTTGGACCCCCTCTAGTGGGAACCACTCAACAAGACACGGAGCAGCACCACCACCAACAGCCCATGGAGACCCTACTGAAGGGATAAAGCCTATTTTTCCCATCATTATTAGGATTATTATGATTATTTTCACTCATACACAACCTGCATGCTCAGCACTTCAATGTCTTTGGACCTCCACACCCACAGCCCAGCAATTCCTTCAAGAGATCCTGTGCAAAGCTCTCAGAAATGGGGGCAGAACGGGGAAGATTTTCGGGAGAGAGAACGACCTCACTGGAAAAAAAAAATAAGAAGTTATACCCCAGACCTGATTTTGTAGGGAGAACATATTTATCATCTATCCCAGAATGTCTTCCCTCTGCCAACTTGTCAAAAGCTGACAAAACTCCATACTATAAAAGCAAGCTGTTAAAACTTGGCTAAAGGGAAAAACTCAGCTGCCAGACAAGCTAACCAGAAAAAGCTGAAAAAAATATTCCAGCGTGCCAGGAAATTTATGGAAAGGCTCTACAGAGCTGAACATCCCAGATCAAGACAAGGAGGCAGCATTAGGTCAGCAGCTTCTCCTTCATCTGCTCTTTGACAAGCAGATGTCTCCCACTCAGTGGGATTTGGGCAGAGAACTTCAGAGTTGTAGCTGCCTGTATTTCTAAACTCCCCAAAATTGTGTGTCTCTAACTCACAGATCAACCCAGAGCAAAGTATTTTAGGAGAGCCTGAACCCACTCATCATGGAGTCACTAAATACCACATATTCCATTTAAACCCATTGATTCATCCTTCCACCTCCTAAGCCGAACAACTCACAGATTTTGGTCTTTCCACTAATAAAAAAGATGTCAACTCTCCGCCTAAATTTTAGGATTTTTTTTTTCCTTTAGTCAGGCACATACACAAAGTGTTTTGATGTCATAACAGTGACAAAGGTTGTTGTGATCTGCTTAGGGGGGTTTTTATGGAATGTTTTACTCCCAGATACGTATTCGAATCTGTTTTAATAACAAACCCGCAAATATAGTACATTGGAGTCACGAAACTCCCCACTACTGACAATTTAACAGACACAGAGTGATTTCCAGCTGGTCAGCATTCATTTTAGCTCGAGCTCCACATCCCCTTAATCCAATGGAATCCAATAAGGTTTGCTCTAATAGCACAGTGCAACGCAAGGGATCGGACTCCATAAACCCTGTATTCCAGGACAGCATCCCTGACCCAGTGACCCACTTCTGACAGGGGTTAAGGAAAGGTACATCAGACAGGGAAGTTCACTCCTGTCATTCACACAACCTGTGCAACTGTTGAAGATACAAAAGCTTCAAGCCACAACTGTTCCTCCCAGATTTACACAGCTGAACAGCACCAGTGAAAGCAGAAGCCCTGGCAAGCCTTGACTCCAGACCTTCCTTCAGCCTATTCCCAGCAAAACCACAGCATTCCCTCATGGAACAGCCCTTTGCAGCTTGCAGAGCAGCAGCTCTATACGGAGCATAATGTGGCCCAACTGGCATCTTTCACTGTCTGGGTAGTCTGGATGAAGTGTTCAAATCCTCAGGAGAATCTAAGATTTGAGATGAGAGGTGAAAACTGTAGATTTATGGAGGTAAAAACCCCAGGAGCTGAGCCTTATCGGTGGGAATGGCATTTGAGATCAGAATCCTGGAATCCATTTGGGATCAGACTACTTCAAGCAGGAATTAAAAATATAATCATATATGTACATATGTATACACACACACACACATTTTTACAATGTATACTATTTTTCCAACAGCCACTACAGGCAGGCAGTGTTAACACGGCCTTCAGTTCTCAGCTGAGCAAGAAAAAACCATAAAAAACCAGGAATATCATTAAGCCCCCCCCTCAGTACTCACACTGCCCCCTCAGCCCTCCTGCCTGGTCACGATTCACCCTCTGCAGAGAACAAAAACAGCAGACAAAGCCCCCATCCAGACTGCTCCAAAACAAGCTCCTTCTCCCACAATCCTGACAAAATGAAGAGACAACCTTGCTAAAATAAGATCCTGATGCGTATTTATACTTCTGCCACAAAATGTTACTTATTCATCATCTTATTGGCAAGTCTTCCCGATATTCAGAAGAAGCCCCTTTCAAGAACTGTTGTTATCCCTCGACTCCAAACCCAGATTTCCCTAAGGGATTCAGGAGGAGGATTTCTGTACTACTCCAACCTGCCCCCTCTCTATTCTCTATGATTTCATTCCAGCTGCTGAGCAACACCCACGACAGCCCCTACGTAACGTACGATCCCCATTACGCTCCGTGCCCGCGTATCCTGCAGGAAACCAGGCTCGGAGCATTCCACTCCGAACTTACACCACCCCAGGTCCTCCTCCTCCATCCCCACGCACAAACCTCTTCCCAGCACGGAGTGGTTTCGCCGCAGGCAAAGGCGGCCAAACCAGCACATTCCAGTCTTGGTCCCATCACCGCATTCCAGATTCATTTTAACGGCATTTGCAACAGCTGTAGTGGGAATGCAAAAAGACACTCTCGTGGAGGCTACTCCACAGATCCCAGGAAGTTAATTCTGGCTCTGGTCAGATAATGGGAGTCAGCTCCACGCTGTCCAGCGTGCCTTAAAAAAAGCAGGAGCCGCGCGGTAGCGGGATTACGGATCAACAGGGGAGAAAGCTCCCCGATTTCATCTAAGGTGATCCAGTCTGCAGTGCTCCTTGCCAGTCCCCTTCGGCATTCCCAGCCCTGCAAACGTTTTTCCTCTGCATTATCAAAGCAGGGAAAAAGTCTGGGCAACTTGAGCTTTAGTTCCTCATATTCCCAAAAACCAGCCCCCCACGTGTATCCCCTCCTCTGTCCCTGCCGGCATCGCTCCGGCGTCCCCCTCCCCACCGGCTCACTCGAGCGTGCCACTGCTTGGAGTGTTGGTGCGCGGCTAAAGCACAATCATTCCTTTTGCCTGACTCCGGGAGAGGAAAAATCCAACTTGCCAGAGGAGCATCTGCATCGAGCACTGCCTTTGCTGATGGGATCAGCACTCGGGAGCACCAGGGGAAGCAGGAGAAAGGGTCGCGGACCAATTCATCATCCTCGCACGCATGACCCGCAGACATCCCCCCCCCCCCCCCCCCCCCC
>NW_020956395.1:116126-156066 GCF_003031625.1 Empidonax traillii
CCCCCGCGGCTCCTTCAAAAAAAAAAAAATCGTGAAAATAAAAATCTTTGATCCCTAAGGATTATTTTAAAAGCTACAAACCCCAATCGACCCCTATCTGCAGCATCTTCCCTACAGCCTGAGCCATCGGTGGGGTGGAGGGGGGTGTATCCAGCGCTCTGTGGCATAACCCGGAGCCGGTCCCTCCGCCCCCCATCCCAAATCTCCCAGGTTTTCCACGTTACTAACCCGCGTCCCAGCTCAGAGGACGCCGGGCCACGCCGGGTCTTTACAGCTGTCCTTACACCACCTCTTTCCGTAAGCCCGACATCTCTGTGGCAGTGTTTGCATCCACAGGCTCTTTCATCCTGGAGAATCCCTCCCTGCCTCCTCCCACCGCTCTTTTTGGGGAGGATAACGTAATTTCCAGCACACGCTGGAGGATGCTTTTTTATTCCTGCTGAGCCCGAGGTCACTTCCTAGACCTCTCCTCTGGCCAGCGTCTCCTCCACCCCAGGACCTCCCTCCGGAGGGAACAGTCCCTTCTCCCTGACCTTCAGCCTCACAGCGGCGGCCCCACCGCCGTTCCCACCGAGGAGAAGGTTCCTTCTCCCTCCCAAGCCACAGCCGAGGCATCACGCTGCGTTTTTCCACTCCCTCAATCTGCTCCTTCGGCACCGGGGGGGGAGGTGGTCAGAGAGCCAGGGGGCTCCCGCTCCGGTGGCTTTCGGGGATGGAGGAGACCCTCACCCTCTCCTCACCTACGGGGGGTTTGATCTGTCCCAAGGGGACATCAGCCCTCTGGAATCGGCACATCCCAGCGCTCGGTAGCCGGGGGTCCGCCCCCCTCCGCAGACCCTCTCTGGAGCAGCCTCCGTGTTCTGTGGGGTCTTTCTCTGGCTGCCCCTGGGCTCCAGGAGGGGAGTGGTGGGGTGAGTCCCCCCCCCCCAGGGCCACAGGAGCTCCTTCTGCAGCGCTGCCGCTGCGAGGGTCACCCCCAGCCCCGGGCCTGCCTCCACAGGGGTGTGCCCCCCACTATCTCCTGTCGGGAGGAGCAGCTCCATGACCCCTTCCCTGTCCTGCCCTATGTGTGTGGGGCAGCATCTGCAACCCCTCGGAGCCAGAATCCATTCCATGCCATGCCATGAGAGGCACAGACCCATGTCCCCTCCAGACTGTGAGATGACAATAGCCCCATTCCCCTCTCCCCAGCCCCACACACTCATTTGGGGGGCATGTCTAACTCCCTCTGGAGTTCTTCCCCAAATATCCAGGTGGGGGGAACCGACCCATGTCCTGTTTGGACCAACAAACCCTACTCCTCCCACCTTAGCCCCAGAGACACATTTTGGGTGAACTTCTCTTCCCCTCAGGTGTCCCCTCAGCACAATGGGGAGCCCTGACAGCTCCTCCACCATGGGGAGCACTGGCAAAGGTCCACCTTGGACCCCCATGGCCCCCAACTCAACCTCAAAGGCTCATTTTGTGGGAATCACCTCCCTTTGCGTCTCTCCTCACCCAAAGTTGAAGTAACCCCACAATCTCTGTGGGGAGGGACATCACACTGACCACAACCAACTCAGACCACAAGCTGACAATGACCCCCATCTGCCCCACCTTCGGCAGGGACAGCGACCCACGCCACCTCAAAGCATGAGATGACACTGATCCATGTTCACCCCAGACCATGAGGTGATGCTGCCCCATGTCCACCTCAAACCACAAAGTGACACTGACCCATGTCACAGACAGACCACAAGCTGACAGTGACCCCCCCAACTGCCCCATCCTGCCCAGGGTGGGACCACCTCAAACCTTGAGGTGACCCATGTCCATCTCAGACCACGAGCTGACAGCTACCCACCTCAAACCAGGAGGTGACACTGACCCACATCCACCTCAGACCACGAGCTGACAACGACCCACATCTGCCCCAGCTCGGCCAGAGGACACTGACCCACGTTCACCTTGGACCAGGAGGTAACACTGGCCCATGTCCACCTCAGACCAGGAGCTGACAGCTCCCCACCTCAGCCAGGGAACAGTACCCACGTCAAAGCATGAGGTGACACTGACCCATGTCCATCTCAGACCAGGACACAACACCAACCAAGGACCATGAGCTTTCAGCTCCCCATTCTGGCCAGGGGACAGTGACCCACCTCGGCCCACGAGGTGACACTGACCCCCGTCCACGTTAGATCACGAGGGGACACTGACCCACCTCAGACCAGGAGGTGATACTGACTCATGTCAGTATCACCAAGAGGCAACACTGACCCACGACCACCTCAAACCACGAGGTGACATTGACCCACCTCACACCGAGAGGTGACACTGACCCATGTCCACGTTAGACCACGAGGGGACACTGATCCACCCCAAACCAAGAGGTGACACTGGCCCACGTCCACCTCACGCCGGGAAGTGACAATGCCCCACGACCACCGCAGACCAAGAGGTGGCACCGACCCACGTCCACGTCCGATCATGAGGTGACACCGACCCACGTCCCCCTCCCGCCGGGCGCTCACACCCCCCCGCCACGGCCGCGCTCCCGAGCCCCCCGCGCCGCCCGCCCCGCCGGGGGCTCGGCGGTGTCCCGGGCCGCCCCTTACCTCCACACCTGCCCCATCTGCAGCAGGTGGATGACGGACTGCCAGACCCAGACGGAGATCCTGCAGAGGCGCTGCGCCCCGGGGGTGGCGGTGCCGGCGGCTCCTCCTACCCCGCCGGCGGGTCCCCCGCGCCGGCCCGCGGTCCCCCCCATCATGGGCGGCCCGCGGCTGCTGAGCCCCTGCACGGCGCCCAGCCCGCCGCCCGTGAAGTCCTGCACGAACCAGCGGAAGCTCAGGATCTGCACCAGCACCGAGGGCAGCAGCACGAAGGCCAGGGTGAGGCCGCACCACAAGTAGTCCCGCCGGCCGTAGTGGTGCAGCGCCAGCCACAGGTCCGTGCCCACGTCCCCCAGCAGCACCAGCAGCGCCAGCACGATCCACAGGCAGTCCAGCCACGGCCGTTCGGCCGCCTCGCCGGCCTCCGGCGGCCCCTCGGCGGCGGCGGGGGGGCGCGGGGCCAGCGGCTCGGCGGCGGCGGTGGCGGCGGCCGCCCGCCCGAAAAGGTTCCGCAGGCAGGCGCTCCGGCAGCCCCAGTAGCAAGACGACGTGTTGCAGCAGTGGCAGATGTGCAAGGAGCTGCTGCCGCCCGGCTCCTCCGCCACCTCGGCCGCCGCTGCCCCGACGCCGCCGCCGCCTGCGGCCGCCGCCGCCTCGTCCAGGTTGTGCAGCTGGGCGAAGCCGCCGCCGCCGCCGCCGCCGCCGCCGCCATCCGACTTGGCCGCCATCTTGCTGCCGCCGCCGCCGCCGCGTCCCCGGCCCGTTCGCCGGGCGCTCGCTCGCTCGGCCCCCCCCGTGCCCGCTCCCCCCGCCCGCCGCTTCCGGGGGCGGCGCTTCCCGTGCGCGGGCCGCGGGACGGGCCGGGGCCGCCTGGCGGCGACAGCGGCCGGAGCCGGGAGGGAGCGGCGGCCGAGGCGCCTCGGGGACCGTCGCGTTCCAGACCCCGTGCCGCGGGCAGGGGCGCCTCCCGCTAAGAACGCGTTTGCTCCGAGCCGTTCCCCCTCGTCCTGTCGCTCCGTGCCCGACAGCCCTCAAGGAGCGCCCCTACGGAATCGTTTAGGTTGGGAAGGACCTCCGGGATCACTGAGTCCGGCTAACCCAGCGCTGCGGCGTTCACCCCTAAATCGTGTCCCCCGAGTTCCACACCTACACGTTTGTTTTTTTTTTAAAACCTCCGGGGATGGTGACTCCAACCACTGCCCTGTTCCGTTGCCTGACCACCCTTCCCATGAGGAACTTTTTCCTGATATTCCAATTTTAAGCTCCTCTAGCACAGCTTGAGGCCATTCCACAGAACCACTTAGGTTGGAAAAGACCTCCAGGACCATCGAGTCCAACCTGTGACCCATTCCCACCTTGTCACCCAACCCAGAGCACTGAGTGCCACATCCAGTTATTCCTTGAACACCTACAGGGATGGAGATTCCACCACCTCCCTGGGCAGCCCCTTCCAATGTCTAATCATCCCTTCCGAAAAGAAATTCCTCCTGGTGTCCAACCTGAACCTCCCCTGGCATAGCTTAAGACTTTGGTACTGGAAGGTGCTCTAAGGTCTCTGCAGAGTCTTCTCCAGAACAACCCCAGTTCTCTCAGCCTTTCCTCATAGGAGAGATGTTCCATTTCTCTAATCACCTTGGAGTCATGGAATTTTCACAGAATCATAGAACATCCTGGGTTGGAAGGGCCCCACAAGTCCCATTCCTGGCCCTGCACAGGACACACCAACAATCCCACCCTGTTCCTTAGAGTGTTGTCCAGACGCTCCTTGAGCTCAGGCAGCGAGTTTGGGACTGTGACCACTGCCCTGGGGAGCCTATTCAGTGCCCAGCCATCCTCTGGAGGAAGAACCTTTTCCTAATACCCAAACTAAACCTCCCCTTACGCAGCTCCAGCCTCGGGTCCTGTCCCTGGTCACAGAGATTGGTGCTGCCCCTCCACTGTCCCTCGTGAGGCAGCTGCAGACCCTGATGAGATCTGACCTCAGTTTCCTCTTCTCTTGGCTGAAGAAACCCAATGACATCAGTTGCTACTCATATGGCTTCCCCTCAAGATCCTTCGCCATATTCCTGGCCCTCCTTTGGACATTAAAAAAGTTCCATTGTGCTTCTTCTCCCAGATTTCATGTTCTGACACCAGCAATCCCCAGAACATCCTCAGCTGGACCCCTTTTTGCTGACTTCATCCCACTCCCAAATCAACTCCCCTGTCTGGTGTCTTGACCCTCAAATCCATGTTCTGAAATGCAACTGCCCTGTCCCTGTCACCTGCTCGCCCTCAAATACCAGGACCACCACTCTGCCACCCAGGCTGTCCTCAGTCCCATGGCTGTGCTGGGGAAGGGGTGCTCCTGTCCCTCCCCATTTCACAGGTCCCCCGCCTTTACTCTGAGGGTAGTGAAGCACTGGCACAGAGAAGCTGGGGCTGCCCTGTCCCTGGAAGTGTTTAAAACCATGTTAAAGGGAGCTTGGAGCAAGCTGGGTTAGTGGAAGGTGTCCCTGCCATGTCAGGGATTGGAGCAAGATGATCTTTAAAGTCCTTTTCAATCCAAACCATTCTGGGATTCATTCTATGATGATGGTGACACTCTCCAAGCCCACCTTGCCATCCCACCCTCACATCACCTCACTGCCTTTCCAAACACCCCACCACAGTCTCTTCCTTTCCTTCTAATACAGGGATCCCACATCCTCTCTCTCCTTTGCTCTTGTCCTTTCCTTACCCACTTTGGGGGACCCTGCTTCTCCCACCCTGTTCTTATGGAGTCAGGCAGACCATACCTGCTCCTCTCCATGGGCTCAGCTCAGTGCTGGAGAAACCTCTGACAAGCTGAGGAAGCCACTCCCTGCTCTGTTTTTGGGATCTGCCTGGCGGTGAGCTGCACCCCAGACAGCTGTTTCGCTGAAGAACCCACTGGCAGGCTGGGAAGCCAAATCCTAGGTCCTTCCTCCCCAGTTCCCCGTTACACATCTGTTCATTCATCATATCCATCTTTTCTGAGCTGTCTTGTGCTGTCCTCTGTAGGTTACAATCTTCCCTCTTTACCATTTGTGCTTTTTCCCGTTGCATAAGGATGCTCCTTCCAGATCCTCCTCCAGCTGCTGCTTCTACCTCTTTCTATGGGAGTTTGAATTCTATCCTTCCTCTCTTGTCTGTTTCTTTCAGTTGTGGCAAAAATCAGGGCTGGGAGATTCAGGACTTCAGAACTGGCTACCAAAGTTGCTGCTTTGCAGAGTCTAAATTTCAACATGGAAAAAAAAAAAGACAAACTCCCAGAAGCTAGAAAAGTGCATAAATGCAGATAAAGTGCTTTTATGCAGGGAGGAAGAGTTAATTTAATCCTAAGAGAAGTGGGATGACTTGCATATATTAAATAGGCTGTCTGGGAAGGGTGTACTTGGCATTTCCGAGTTGAAGGAGCTCAAAAGTTTTGTGAAGCCTGAAAAGTCCTGCTGGTTTTGAAACGGTTGGATCCTTCTACAGCAGAGAAACAGAAGAAAAGGAGAGGAAAACAAAGTTTTTGGCATTCTCCAGGTGGATTCACCTGATACACACCTGGATGCGACCAAACTGAAGTCAACCGGAGTGAAACTCTGGCACAAAGTTCTCCAAAAGGAGAAAACTGGTGTTATCTATAATATTATATAAAAGGATTGGAGAGGATGTGATCCCACAGGTCCCCGTGATAACGAGTCCAAATGTTGCAGATATTCTCTCTTATTTTCTGCCAGCTTAAGCTACTGCGAGAATATGGAAATAAATAAGACAAAAACCAGCCCTTCACATGCACAAGACATGTATAAAAATATATAACATAAAATCCCTCTCCTGTTCGACACTTAGAAACCTAAATACGGATGTTAATTCTCCCAGCAGTAGGAAATAAGGACTCTGGGACCCGTATTCTTGGGTGGGAAGCACCCAGATTAAGCTTCAACTTCTGATTTGCAGCACAAGGCGATATAAATGGAATCATTCCTCATCCCTTCAAACTTTTCTGTGTAGCAGATTTGCTCCATATGATTAGAAAGAGGGGAGGGGGGGGGAAGCAAAAGCAAAACAACACAGAAGTAATAACACTATTTGGCGTTATTATTTAAATAGAAGTGTAGGTTGCACGTTGCACTTCACGAACCAGTAAGGGGGCAGACGAGTCATCTGTTTTGATACAAAAACAACCCAAACTTGTGTGATGAGACATTTGGGTGGGAGAAGGCAGCAGTTGAGGGTTTTGGCACACGAGATGAGAAAAGCAGCTGCTTGGGCAAGAGATGACATGATACAGCACACTGTTGGCACTGCCTCCCAATTTCTCGGTGCAGTTGTGACCACCAGTGTTCAAGAAGGGCACAGTCAGGCTGGAATTTGTGCAGGGAAGAGCCAGTCTTTGAACAGAGGTCAGGAGAGTCTGTCTTTCTCCTGTGGGCTGAAAGAATTTGGCTTGTTTAGTTTAGCAAAAATAAGGTTGGAGAAGGAGTTTTCTGCCTATAAATACACACTGGAAAGTAAATGCGAGCGAAGGGAAAGGCACTGGGACGCTGAAGGGCAGCGGTGGAAAAGCAAATGAGTAGGAACTGGCCAGGAATATATTTAGTCTGGAAATCGGAAGATCTTTCCAGTAGGAGTAGGGGAGACTAAAATAAAAAAGTAGCTCCTTTTAACACGGAGCTTCATAATCTTATCAGGGAAAGTGCGTGCCAGTGTGGAACGATAAACAGCTGGGATGAAAGCCCTTGAAAGGTCTTCCATCCCAGATCGTCTCTCCTTGGAAAGATCTTGTCCATTTTGATGCATGGAACGCTACGTTCCTTCCTGCATCAGGCGATGACTCATGGATACATGACTCCGTGGGTGGCCAGAAGTGATATCTCCACCACTTACATCTTAATTCTTGATTATCCCATGATGTTCTCCAGCTCCTGCTCGCTCTCCTAGCACACAGCAGAGATGCAGCCACGTCCAGATCTCCTCACAGCTCCCCGATTTCCATGGCAGCCACAGCCACAGCTGTGTGGTGGCTTTGGCCAAGGACAGGGGAATGGTGCTTTGCCCTCTCAATCAACAAGAGCTGTTCCCTTGTAGTCCTGACCCTTCCAGAGAGCTGGAAGTCATTAGTCAGAGCCTGTTTCTTTTATTAGCCAACACCATGGTATTTTTAGGGATTTTTTGGAAGTTGTGAGTGTCAATCACACCCATGTTGAGATCTCTCAACTCGTATTTTTGAGAGGAGGAAGCTTTTTTTGGCGCTCAGCACCATCCCACGCTTCCATCGCGCTGGAGGCGCTTCTGTCCGGAGCTCTGGGTAAACTCTGGGTGACCCTGAGATCTGCAAGTATTTATAAAACATGTTTAGCCAGGGTTTTTCCCTTGCAGCACTGGGAGCTGATCTGTCTGTGCCTTGCATTTCATGCTCTCTCTGTTCTCCACAAGCACCAATGAGGCACCAGGAATGGGAGGAGTGTTTGGCGCTCCGGCAGCACCCGGCATGGGATCACAACCTCCCTGTACTGCTTGGCTAAAGGCTTTTTTGGTCCTGATCAATACAGTAATTGAGCTGTGTGGTCTTCCATCTTCCAGGCATTTATTCAGATCAGGGGAACAAACACTATATATAGAGAGGTATGTATGCCAGAATCAGAGTTGTGTAAATCTGGAAGTGCCTCATTTAAATAAACTGGGGGATGGATCCAGCTGAGTGTTTGGTGTACGTGGAGTACAGGTAATTACAATTAATGGGGATTTACTTTAGGCAAAGTAGGTCAGGAAAAAATGACATCTTATTGTGTCATTAGTTTCCATCAATTACTTCCATGTTGTTTGCTCAGTTCCCAAGTCAAACGAGTGTGGGCTGACAGCCTTGCAAGCTCAACTTGGTATTGTCTCCAAAAATCAAACTGCATTATTTCTGCCTCATGCATCATCACTAACAATAAAGCATCCACTGCTGGAATATAGCAGGTGGCTTTGTTATTCATGCATGAGGCAGAAAAGGCTCCAGCTTCCTTTGCCACAACATTCATGTCTCTGCGGTATGAAAAGTTGGATGTGTTGGTAAACTTAGTAGTTATTTGGTGAGCTTGGCTTAGAAAACACATTCGGGCCAGTCTTTCTCTTGATTAACTTTGTTAATTTCTATTAATCTTTTTGAATGCTATGTGTTTATACCTGGAGGGGATTAGCAGGATGTTGCTTTTGCTATTACTTGGCTATTACTTGTCTTCCTGTGGCAGCACTTCCATAGAATCCTGGAATCATGGAATGGTTTGGGTTGGAAGTGATCTCTTAGAATTCATCTCCAACTCCCTCCCATGGCAGGGACACCTTCCACTAGCCCAGGTTGCTCCAAGCCCCATCCAACCTGGCCTTGAAACAACTGAACGTCGTGTGTTCTCGCAGCTGGACCAGGTGCTTGACTTCCTATCCCAATTCCTTACAACCCTGTCCTTTCACATCCAACTGACTAGTTTTGCATGGATTGCCCTTTCCAGGAAATACATTAAAATTAAAAAATATATTTAGACTCCCGTAGCCCAGCCAGGGAAAGGTCCTTTTCAAAGTAAATATCCCTGTGAGCAACCCTGGTTTCACTCACCCAGGTTTTAGCAGGATGAGGCTGTCACAGAGAAGGCATCCAAACTAAGAGGCTATTCCTTAAAAATGGACTTCTCTTCCTGGCTATATTTTTAGCAAGATGAAGGTGCTGTTATAACCTACAGAGGTTGTGAAGCTTGATTAGAGTCCCTAAAATACGTTCAGGTCCTCAGGTGTTGCATGATTAAAACTGGCTAACAATTCTCTACTAAATACGGAATTGTGTAAATCCCAGCCTTGTCTCCATGGGACAGGAATGTTACATTTAAATCACTTCACACCTCCTGACAAATTTAAGAATTAGTATGGTCTTGAGAAGTGTGCATTAGCAAACTTCATCGTTCCCATTATCTAGATCTTACCTGCAGTGACAGGTTTTATTCAGCTCTCCTCAGGCTTCCTTTCATCTCCTGAGAGCTGCAACTGTTTGCATTTATCACTGTGCATCAAAAGGAACCTGTCTCTCTGCTTTCCCTTTGTGGGACACCTTTTAGCTGCCACCAGCTGAACCAGTGACATCGGATGCATGATCGTGGGGCCAGCCGGGGACCGGGCTGTGCAGGAGGGGGTGGCTGCACGAAGCTTCCTGACCCTCCTGCCTTTTCCATGTGAAGCCTGCAAGTACTTGCAGCTTTCCCATTCAACCAAGCACAGAATAATCCCCTCAGTCCTGTTCCTCAAGGTACTGGTTACCCAGCAGGAAGAAGAAACGTGACTTCATCAACCAAAAAAAAAAAAAAAAAAAAAAAGGTGGCGAGAACTGTGTGTTTCTCCCCTTGGAAGAGCATTAACAGCTCAGACCTCCAGCTTGATGGACTTGCTTGCTGCTTTTCCAAGCTGGGATTTAAGAAAAGTGACTACACAGCATTTCCTACTTCCCCCCGTGGGATTCCAATGATTTAATTGCCTATGAAGGGCAGGGATGTACCTCACGGAGTAGCTGCTGTTCTCAGTGTGCCACTCTGCTTTTTGGAGCTCGGGGAAAAATAAAGTTATCAGGCAGTGCTCCCCCTTCCCAGCTGGGTGGTTGGCCCCTGTGCCAACAGGAACTGTGTGTAGCATGAAGCTTTTCTGTTCTCTTGGGTCACTGGGAAAGGCAACGGATAGCCATGGACTGTGAGAGGAAGGGGAAGTGGATTTTACACCTTGACTAAGGTAAAGTGTATTTCTTATAACGTGATCCCCCTTCCCACGGTCCCTGATGCTTATTTTTTAAAACTGATGATCGTGAAATCCCAGAATGGTTTGGGTTGGAAGGGACCTTAAAGATCATCCAGCTCCAACCCCCTGCCGTGTGCATGGACACCTTCCGCTATCCCAGGTTGCTCCAAGCCCTGTCCAGCCTGGCCTTGGACACTTCCAGGGATCCAGGGGCAGCCACAGCTTCTCTGGGCAACCTGTGTCAGGGCCTCCCCACCCTCCCAGCCAAGAATTCCATCCCAATATCCCATCTAATCCCTGTCAGTTTGAAGCCATTCCCCCTTGTCCTGTCCCTCTATCCCTTGTCCCAAGTCCCTCTCCAGCTCTCCTGGAGCCCCTTTAGGCACTGGAAGGGGCTCTCAGGTATCCTTGGAGCCTTCTCTTGTGCATCTGGACACCCCCAGCTCTCCCAGCCTGGCTCCAGAGCAGAGGGGCTCCAGCCCTCAGAGCATCTCTGTGATCTCCTCTGAGTTTGCTCCAGCTGGTCCTTGTCCTTCTGATGCTGAGCTCCCCAGAGCTGGAAGCAGTACCTCAAGTGGGGTGTCACGATAATGTAAACCTTCTCCAAACCCATGCATGTGACAGAATATTTTCTTGTATTTGACATTGTCACTACAGAGTTGTTAATTAAACACATGACCTTTTATACCCAACCAAATAAAGACAGGAAATATGAACCTGCCTGGGTTTCCCCCTGGAAAAAAAACAAGGAAAAGGCTGCTTGTGATAGTCACTCTGGTGACTGTAGCTGCTTCCATCTCTCTTTAGCTGAAACATCAGCCCAATCATTGCCTGTTTCTGATAGGGGTTATTACACCTTTATATCTTTATTTCCTCTTTCCACAGTCCTTCCTCTAGTAGAGGTACTGCAGAGAAATCACCTTCCTCTGGTTACTCACTGACCTCCTTAGGCCCTCCATGGGCCATTTTCCTAAAACTCTGTCCACACCAGGTGTCTTTATTTTTCTCTCCTTTTCAATCCTGAGGAGAAAATTTTAATTTCCATTATATTCCTGTTGTTTATGGTGGGAACCTTGGAGTCGTCCTGTGCAGGACCAGGAGTTGGACCTTGATGATCCTTGTGGGTCCCTTCACAATTCAGGACATTCTCTAATTCTATGCTTGGTTGCACCTTTGCAGCCCTTCTCTTCTCACCAGGAACCACATGGGATTTCCCACTTACGTGTCCTTTCGCACTTGATAAATCTTTTCTCCCTGTCTTGGCTTCACTACAGTTTTTACCCTTTTGGTCCTGAATGGAGTCACAAAACCATAGAACCATAGAATCACAGAATCATAGAGTCACAGAATCGTAGAATCATAGAGTCACAGAATCATAGAATGGTTTGGGTTGGAAGGGACCTTCAAGATCACCTAGTTTCCAACCCCCTTGCAGGGATCTTTCCACCCCATGACCCCTCATGACTCAGCTTCTCTTGGAAGGAACAGGCTCTGGTTTCAAGCAGCAACATGGACTTTTTCCCTGTTCTGAAGAGATCCATTCACCTGGTTTTGCCACTTGGCATTAAGTGTAAGGAGATGGGGCATAAACACTGTTTATTGTATAACTGAGCAAAGATCTCTTTTGTAGGATAACAGAAACACTCCTTACTTTTATTCTCCCACCATATTAAAAGCATCACCATTTCCCTTTCTCTATTTTTAAATGCTTTTAATTAATTTGGCTTTGCACAGGTCATTTAATATCTCAGGGGACAGATGAGATTTGCCCAGCTTGAAATGGATGCTTAAAGTCTTTCATCTCTATGGCAAAAATGATCATGTGGCTATTTCAGACAGTGTCTAAAAATTAAATCTGGCCATTCTGAAGTCCTGGTTCAGGCACACACTGTGCTTTCTGATATGTGAACATCACCAGTGTATCCAGCTTTGGCAAGTACTCTTATCATTTCTTCCATCTGCCAGCACACACAATATTTCTGAATCTGTTAATTAAGGAACTGAAATTTTGCCCTAAGATACCAGAGGAGCTGGTTCAGTTTCTTTTGCAGTGAAAACTGATGTTTGCCTTGTCCATAATTACCTAAATTGTGGAGGAAAAAAATTATTCTGCTTTCGTGTTGATTCACTTTTGTAATTTCCTTGCCAGGGCTAAGTGTGGCACCCATTTAAATTATCTCCTACTCTCATTTTCCTCCAGACGTGTTATTTGCTAACAAAGATTCAATATGGAGAAATGGGAAGGTGACAACCACCTCCTTCATCAGTGCAAACGACAATAATCTCCTCTCCTCCACCCTGTAAATATAAACACTGAATCAGCCCAGGCAGAAATACCCTCCTGCATTTAGAAATATGGTTGTGGAAAGGTGACACCTGCACTCATTTTATGGAGTTGTAAAACTCAAGTTTATCCACGGAAAATCCTTCAGGAGATCAAAAGCAGCTTGGACTAGGACTAAAAGCGGCCCCAGTGGTTTTTTTTTCCAAGAATGTGGACATTCTTTACTCTTTAGTTATCCTCATGCTTGGAAATAGAAGATTAATGTTCCCTCTTGCCAAAGGATTGGAATTATTAATGCTAAGTATCATCTCTTACAATTCCACTATAAATTGTTTTTTTTTATATAGCTCTTTCATATTACTAGTAGCTTCTAAAGCAACATTAAACCTCCCAGAAATGATCACCTCCTGGAATAACTGCTGTTGGGTGTGCAGAGACTTGTGGTGAGGGTGATCTCAGGGTGATGGTCCTCCTTCTAAGAAACTCAACTGCTGGGAAGGGCACATGGAAGCCTTTGCCATCAGCCTTTCAGACGTGCAGTTCTGCACAGTCAGGATTTGGCGGCACTTGAGTTCAACCATAGAATCCCAGAATGGTTTGGGTTAGGAGGGACCTTAAAGCTCATCTCGTTCCAACCCCCTGCCATGGTCAGGGACACCTTCCACTGGACCAGGTTGCTCCAAGTCACTATTCCTAAACAGAGTGAATAAATAAACCTGCATGTGGCTCCACGAATCTCGCAGAGGAGACAAAAGCGCACCACTCCAAAGGCATAGAAGACAAAAGTGCACATCTCCCTTCTCTCCCCCCGCTGAAAAGCAAAGTTCTCCAGGCTCTGCTGCCTCCTCTTTCGATTCCTCCCTATGCTTTGAGCTGTTCTTCTCTCCACAAGGATGGGTTTTTAGATGCTTGCCTCCTAATCAGCCACAATTACAGCCTTTTCCAGGATCTTCTGCTGCCAAATTGGAGGAGGGGGGGCAAAGAGAAAAGGTTTAAAAAAAAACCCAAAAAAATAAGAGAGAGAGGCTAATGCTTCAAAAGACATATGTGTTTAGTGTTGTTGGCAGATTTGTAAACTTATTAGTGCCTCCACACACCATGTAATTAAGATCTACTGGTAATTAGTCAATAGTTAAAAATAGGGGTTGGTATTGTGCTGCTGAAAACGCCTACAAAATAATGTGTTCTCTGCTCTCAAGATGCAGTTAATGTCTCTAAAAAATGTTAATTTAAAAAATACGTTTTCATTTCAGAGCCAGGTTTTTTTAGCAAAGTGGATTTCAGAGCTTGGATGTCTGAGTTCAACCTCTTTATCTTCGAACACTGATGCGTGTTTGTGTGATGTCCAAACAGACTGGCTGCATGTTTTTGTCTTGGATAAAAATGTTAAGCTATAAAAACTGCAGACTCGACACAGCCACGGAGGGGAACGGGAGCCGCTCTCATTTGTTGATTTCCATCGGAATAAACCCGCTCATCAAAGGGAATTGTTCAAAAATCCACGGGAATGGCAGATGTGCAGCACCATGGGGCAGATGTCTGGTGTTTTGGGGAGTCATGTGTGTGTGTGTTTTCTGAATATTCAGGGATTACTACAGTCTATGGATATAATCCTGCAGTAACCTGGAATGTCAAAGACAACACAAAAGCTCTAATGCCTTGTGTAACAAACACTTTGGCCAAACCTCTCTGCAGGAGCAGGTTGGAAGTCACCTATGAAGGAAGACCCAAAAGAGGTGATGTGGTTGGTTTTTGTTTTTTTTTTAGATTTCATAACTCCTGCTGTATAATTTGGTCCAGAGCTGAGAGAGTTGCTGGTGATGTTGTGAAGGGACGTCTCATTTGGCTGTCATAAGCAATCTGCAGTGATTTGTTGGGCAGACAGGCATTTGTCTCAAGTAATCCAAGGGGCTTATTGTGATTGCTTCCTAGATCCAAGGAACGCGCAGTCGACTCGATGGGGGATTCATTTATTATGCTCCCAAACCTCTCCTAAATCTTGCCTTATGTCATGTCAATGGATTTGTCAGGCCACCCTCAGACAGCAGCGATGCTCTGGTGGGGTGGATTTACCTTTGCCAAGCAGAGTTAGTCACTGTGTTGATGGACCTGTTCCAGAAATGCCTGTAGGGAGGGAAATTCTGCTCCAGGAAATAAGCTAGACTTGAGAGAAACATCTTCAGTTGATTTTATGAGGGAAAAACCCTACTCCAAATCCAGAGTAAAGCAGATAAAAAACAAGCCTGGAAAGCCCTACCAGGGCCCAAGTTTTATCAGAGGGTGTTCATGATGTGCACAAGTTCATAGAATGATTTGGGTTGGAAGGGACCTTAAAGATCATCTCGTTCCAACCCCCTGCCATGGGCAGGTACACCTCCCACTAGCCCAGGTTACTCCAAGTCCCATCCAACCTGGCCTTGGACACTTCCAGGGATGGGGCAGCCACAGCTTCTCTGGGCAACCTGTGCCAGTGTCTCACCACCCTCCCAGCCAAGAATTTCTCCCCAGTATCCAATCTAACCCTGCCCTCTGTCAGTGGGAAGCCATTCCCCCTTGTCCTGTCACTCCATGCCCTTGTAAATGGACTCTCTGTCTTTCTTGTGGGCTCCCTTCAGGTATTGGAAGGCTGCAATTAGGTCACCCCAAAGCCTTGTCTTCTCCAGGCTGAACAATCCCAATTCTCTCAGCCTTTCCTCATAGCTGAGCTGCTCCATCTCTCTGATCATCTCCATGACCTCCTCTGGACTCTCTCCAGCAGCTCCACGTCCTTGTGCTGTTGTTCCCCAGGGCTGGAGGCAGCTCTGCTGGTGGGGTCTTACCTGAGTGGACAGAGGGGCAGAATCCCCCCCTCCCCTGCTGCCCACGCTGTGGGATCAGCCCAGGATATGGGGGGTTTCTCGGCTGGGAGTGCCCGTGGCTGGGTCATATCCAACCTCTCATCCATCAACACTCCCAGTTCCTTCTCCCCAAGGCTGCTCTTGCAAGTCAACATCTAGAAATCCCTCCAAGGACACCTGTTACACAGGCACCTGGTATTGCTGCCTCTGAGTTCACAGTAGAATTTAAGTAAAGTTTCTTTAATGCTGAAAGTGATTTTTAATTTCATTTTGTCCGACTCTGGAATTTATAGAGTGAGGCTTTTGCTCAAACACCCAAACAGCCATTGAAAACAAATTTTCAAACTACATTTTCAGCTATGACATGTCCTTTCTCTCACATGAACCAAAGTCCTCTTCCCCAGCTGGTTAATAGTGGCAGTTAACCAGCCCATGGCAAATACTTTGGGAATGGCATAAAGTTAGTTACAGTGAGCCCACGAGTGCAGCAATACTATATGATGATAACTAAAATGTATATGGGTGATACAGTTTTGTTTTTAACCAAACAAAATTACTGATTAAAAGAAAAAAAAAAAAAAAGAATCCAAACAAATCAAAGAATCACAGAATGGTTTGGGTGGAAATGGTTGGAAAGGACCTCAAAGATCATCTTGTTCCAACCCTCTGCCATGGGCAGGGACACCTTCCACTATCCCAGGTTGCTCAAAGCTTTGTCCTCAAAACCCATCCCCAAATAAAGTGAAACCAACAATCTTTGAGCATGGAGTGGTTTTAAGAGTTGCTTTCTTTGGAGCTGTGCCTGTCACCTGCAGCTTTACCTGGGAGAAAACACTGATAGGATGTCTCTCCTCTCCTTGGGGTCTGGTAGAATCTGTTGGAGGAATGAAGGAGTTGTTGGAGGAGGTAGGAATGATAAAGACACAGAAAATCAGAGATGGGCACTCTGAGGATATGATCTCCCAAGCCTTGTTTCCTCAAGAAACCAGAAAACCTTTAAAAAAATCCCCTTTTTCCCCTTTGGTCTTTTCTGCTTCACTGCTTCAAGCTCTTTTACAATTCACCATTCCCAAGCCTTACTGTCCGGCTTGGGCTCACTTGGGACTCGTAGTCAGCACAGCCCGCAGGATCACCTGGGGGTTGGTGCACATTTCTTGTGGAGAAAAACTCCATTTGTCACCTGCTAAGTCACCGCTGGGGACCACCACGATCACCAGCCAGGCCAGTGCTTGCAAACAAGGCACTGCAGGCAGAGCTGCTGGGGCGTGAGAACCTCTGGGACACCCGGCTGCTGAGGCTGGACGGTGACAAACCTCTCCAGAGGGACTCTGGACATCCTCTGCAGGGACTGCAAAATCCTGGAGGACTTGAGGGCTGTGAATAGGAACCAACTGGGGGTCTCTTCCAGAATGTGAACAAGGAGAAAAAAAGCTCGTTGCAGGTAAATAGCCACAAGTTCAAGGAGTCCCTTGAGATGAAGATGGCTGGGAAATGGAGAATTAGTGAGGGTGAGTAAGTGCTTTCCCTGTTCTTGCTTTTCTTGGTAGTCTTGGTAATGGCCAACAGTGGGGAGAAAATACCTGGTGAATCCTTGATTTCAGAGAATCACAGAACCATTTAGGTTGGAAAAGACCTCTAAGATCATCCAGTCCAACCTTTGACCACCTTGTCAACTGGACCGTAGCACTGAGTATCACTTACAGTCATTTCTGGAACACCTCCCTGGGGCAGCCCCTTCCAATGCTTAACAGCCCTTTCCATGGAGAAATTCCTCCTGATGTCCAAAATTTTGAAGCAATGCAGCTGCTGTAATGCTCTCAGGTCCCTGGGAGGACACACAGCATCAGTTTGGCCCACGGTGAGGTGAGGCTGGAGCAGCCCCCGTGCTCCTGTCTCTGCGATACAAAACCCATCAGTGTTTGCTTCGCAGCGATGTCTTTTCTTCTCAGTTGGAAGTTTTGCTTTGAAAAGCAGTTCTGGTGACTCTGATTTGTGATGACAGCAACTTCAGTGGCATTTAAAGAGACTGGAAGGAAGAGATAAGTAACCTTGAGGATTACTTAATAAACCAGTGGAGGAATTGTTCTTCCCTATAAGGTTTCTGAACGCCAAGCCAGGGATTTGTCTCGCCTTGTTTTAGCCATCTAGAAGTTGGACATCTTCCTTGTTCCAGATGATACTTCAGAGCTTCTCTGGAGGATTTGGAAAGGAAGCCAGCACAGATAGATGGCAATTCCTCTCCTTGTTTTAGGCACGTACTTTGGGACAGGATGAACCATGGGCAGGAAATGCCCATCCTCTGTCTGCTGGCTGAGTAGAGGGTGCAGAGAAATTCAAGTTTTAGAGGGATGAAGTCAGACAAGAGCAACCCAGAGCAGGCAGAAAAGAGCCTTGTTCAGAAATAGATGCTTTGATTAGGTGATGCTTTGAGCCTTGCTTCTTGGGTTGCCAGAGCCTGAGAGCTGGGAATGCTGTGTTTGGTCTTTGAGAAGCATCACAAAGTGCTCTTTGTGGCATCTCCCACGGGAAACCCAGCCAGCAGCAGAGAAACCCACCTCCTGCTCTGCTCAAGTGGTGGTCAATGCAGTGCAGAGGGAAATCCAGGGAAGTCAAAGCTGGAGGATATCAAGGACTCCTCAAAGAGAAGCGTGAGGAACTCAGTTATCTGCTGGTTAGGCTGATAAAAAGGGGCACGGGGGATTCTGCGGCACAAATGCTCAGGTTGAATCTGTGAGAGGATAACAAGGTCTGGCATTTTTAGGGCAGAAGGGAAAGAAGGGAAAAAAAAAAAAGAAATGCAAAGGAAGCTGAAACAGCAGCAAACAATAACTCTTGATCTAAATCTTACAGATCACTGTACTTGCAGTGGGGCAACTGTCCAGGTAAAGGCTGCAAAATTGGACCTGTTTGATGAGACCTACCTTGAACCAAAAAGTTCTTAATGGTCCTTCTACCTCCAGCAGGGATAGTGCGGCCTTGACCAGTCACTCTGTGGCTCCTGGGAGCATTTCACCTGGGAGAAGAAAAAATTCCCATTCCTCTGAGATATTCCTATTCCTCTCTTGTTGCTCAGAGAGGCTGTGGACTCCCCGTCCCTGGAGATGTTCAATACCATGTTGGATGGGTCTAGTGGGAGGTGTCCCTGACCATGGAAGGGGGGTTGGAACTGGCTGAGCTGTAAGACCCCTTCCAACCCAAACCATTCTGTGATTCAGTAAAGAGAAACTTAATTCATGACCTGAACACGAGGAGCAGTTCTGGGAACGGAAGGGGGAATGGTTTTCAGCTAAAAGAATAAAGATTTGGATTAAACATTAGGAAGAAATTCTTGCCTGTGAGAGTGGGGAGGCCCTGGCACAAGCTGTCCATAGAAGCTGTGGCTGCCCCATCCCTGGAAGTGTTCAGGGCCAGGTTGGACGGGGCTTGAAGGGTAAGGGGTTGGAACTAGATGGGCTTTTAAGTCCCTTCCAACCCAACCCATTCTAGGATCTGATGATCCTGCTGATCCTGCATAGGACAGCTCAGAAAATCCCCCCAGGAATTCTCCACATTAGAGACAACACATTCCTCGTGAGAACGGCACTGGACACACTTTCAGGTAACCACTGCCCAGCGCTCCATGAGGTACTGTGAGGAGGCAGCACGTCTGGAGTGCTGGCTGGTAATTAATTAACATTCAGGAGAGGAGCCGCCGGTTCCACTCGTTTGAGCAAGTTGCTCTCCGGTGTCGTGCTGCAGCTCACGGCTCCGGCAGGATTTGGTGCAAGGTGGCTGGGTCAGCGGGATGGGAGACAGCAAATTCCTGTTTTCAGGAGCTATGGCAGTGTCAGGACATGCCAGGACTGGCACACACACTGTTCCTTTCCCCATGTGTCTGACAGGGCGTCCAACACCAGTGGATTGCTCATGTGCTTTCAGGACATCCTTGCACACCACTGCTCCCACCTCTTTGTCAACAGCTCTTTTATCAGGTCTTGATTAAACAAAGCATTTCAATCTTTGTCCCTTATGTGGATCCTGAGACATGTCTGTGTGGCAGAATATTCAAACTAACTTTCAGTGCCACTTGTTTCAAGGAGGACAAACGGACTTCAGATTCATTTTGGGTGCAACTTTTGGGTAAGGGCAAGCGAGAGAGGGCAGCGCAGGGGGACATCCAATTTTTTGAGGGGACACAAGCTAACACTGTCTTTTCAGGAGAAAATGTGGGTGGAAGGACCTCATAGGTTTCTCCTGAACCTTCATATCTACCTTGAATTGCTTAATAGGGGTGATGGTAGAGGGTGACCTGGGAGAAAAAGGCATCAAGCAACAGTATGAACACCAGTCAGACAGAAATGCTCTTTCTCCCCTGAGAAAGTCAAAGCCATGAGATTCCATTCAACTTTAGGAGAGATCTCAGTGTTTTCAGTGCTGAGATACTCTTCATTCAGACTTTGTGCTGGCCTCAATGCATCCCCTGTGGATTTTTCCTGATGGATGGGGCTGTGTTCAACTCTGAGTTTCCCATCCATAGCACGTGAACCACAGCTTGGGTCTCAACAGGTGAGTGAAGCCACAAACTCCTTTGAGGGCATCACTTCTGGGAAACAGAATCATAGAATCCTGGGATGGTTTGGGTTGGAAGGGACCTCAAAGATCAGCTCATTCCAACCCCCTGCCATAGAAAAGAACACCTTCCACTAGCCCAGGTTGCTCCAAGACCAGTCCAACCTGGCCTTGAATACTTTCAGGGATGGGGCAGCCACAACTTCTCTGGGCAACCTGTGCCAGGGCCTCACCACACTCTGAGTAAACAGTTTCTTCCCAACATTTAGTCTAACCCTTCCCTCTGCCAGTTTGAAGCCATTCCCACTTATGCTATCACTCCACGCCCTTGTCAAAAGTCCCTCTCTCTTTATTTTTGTAACCTCCCTTTAATTACTGAAAGGTCACAACAAGGTCTCCCTCTCCAAGCTGCTTCCTCAGCCTGTTTTCACAGGAGAGCTGCTCCAGCGTTCCCGTCACTTCTGTGGCCTCCTCTGCACCTCTTCCCCAGGACCTCTTATTTTTCCTTCAGAAAGGGCTTGGATGTGCCCCCAGAAGAACAGTTGCACCAGTGAAGGACGCTGGAGCAAGTGGGCTGCGTGGGCTCCACAGACAGGAATGATGGATGAATCTCCCAGCCGGCTGCCAGCACTGCAGCACAGCTTGTTTTCCTCAAATCCGTGTGTGCTCCACCCCAGCGCTCCGTGGGTTGCGAATCCGAGTGCGTTTGACAGTGTGAAGGCAGAGTAACAGTCTGGCAGCTGGGACCCCTCTGGGAAATCCTGTGCCTGGCTCCTGCTGGCTGCCCACGTCAGGGAGCTGCAATCGTGACCAGAGGTGATACCTTCATTTTCAGGTGCTTCTGCTCCTTCAGCTGTTTGCCTTCCTAAATTGCTCTTTATTGCTATGTGTGAAAACCTCCACCACTGTGCAAAATTACTGTGTATCGGATGGGAACGGGCTCCCGGCGCTGGATTTCAATAGAATATCTCACAGCTCTCTGCTTGCTGGGAAACATCTGTTTCTGTTCCAGCCTGGGCTGACCTGCACAAGCCACAGGCTTCCACAACCTCCTGGTGCAGAGCTTGGGGTCTGGAATCAAAGGATGTTTAGGTTTGAAGGGCACTAATTCAGGGTCTCCTGTACCACCACAGTGGGCATTTCTGTCTGACCGATGTTCACGCTGTTGCTTGATGCCTTTTTCTCCGAGATGCTGCTTGTCTGTGCTGTCTTCTTCCCTCCAAACATCCCAATTCTTGGCTGTGAGGGTGGTGAGGCACTGGAACAGGTTGCTCAGAAAGATGTGGACTACCCATCCCTGGAAGTGCCCAAGGCAAGGTTGGACGGGGCTTGGAGCAACCTGGTCTAGTGGAAGGTGTCCCTGCCCATGGCAGGGGTTGGAACTGGATGAGCTTTAAGTTCCCTTCCAACCCAAGCCATTCCATGATTCTGTGAACTCTGCAGTGCCAGGTTCATGCTGCAGTGTTAAAGAGTTGCCTCATTGCCACATTACTTTTTTCTCTTGCTTGTCTTGGAAGTTTTAGTTGGGGTAGGACTACACAGGTTCTGATATCCATGATTTATTAACACATGTAGAACATAAGCCCTGACCCCCATCAAGATACCCATCAGGGTGTTATATTTTCTCTCTGGTTTGCAGCAGAATTACAGAATACCCTGTGCTGGAAGGGATCCAGAACCATCACTGGGTCCAACTTCTGACCCTGCGTGGGACAACCCCAAGCAGCAATAGCACCGTGGTTGGTCCTTTCAGTGACATGAACACCATGAACACCAGTGGCTTGTCATGGGAGGGAGGTCAGTGCTTCAGTGTTCACTGAGGACTGAATCATAGAATCATGGAATCATAAAATCATAAAATCATAGAAACTTAGAATCATAGGATCATAAAATCACAGAATGGTTTGGGTTGGAAGGGACCTTAAAGCTCATCTCATCCCAACCCCTGCCATGGGCAGGGACACCTTCCACCAGACCAGGTTGCTCAGAGCCTTGTCCAGCCTTCCCTTGAACACCTCCAGGGATGGGGAGTCCATACCCTCTCTGGGCATCTCTGAGGGCTCCTTCATCACTCCTCATTCCTGAACTGGACGAAGTGTCACCTGCAGTCTCCGAGGATATTTCAGCCGCTGTTGCATCAGTGCCCTCTGGTCCTTTGTCGCTGCTTCAGACCCTGGTTTGCTGTTCAGATGATCCTCCCGAACCACAGACATTTCCCAATGTGGCAGCACAATGACTCACTGCAGCACAATAATCACACACGGCCCCTTCCGTGATCTCCCCGGCTCCTGCACAGGGATTGCCATTCCCACTTAGACCACCAGCTCGTCAAATCCTGCTTCCTGCCTCCGGCAATGGCCAAAACCTGAGGCTCCAGAGGTTGCCTCCAGAGCACACCAAGGTAACTGCACAGTCCTGGCTGTGTGGGTGGAAAAGCTCTCTCCCGGCTGCCGCAGAAGATCCACTTATGCGCTGGAGCATGAGATTTGATTACCTTTATTACAGGATCTTCGCATGCAGAGCTACAAATGTTCATGGTCCTGCAATTATCCAGTCACAGCAGTTGACTCAGTGACCTTCTTTGGCAGTGAAGTCCTAAATTGGCTTTATACAGCCGAGGGACCTCTGATTTCCTGCTCCTCCATTGAACTTCATCTTCAATGAGTGACATCCAGTGACTTATATTACACAGGGCAGGGGAAAATGGAAAGAGAGTGTCAGGACTATTGTTTTCTTCTCTTTTTTAGTTTAAGTATCTTCAAACTCTTCTATTGTCTTTACAAAACATTTCTGGATTTTTGACCATATTCCTCAAACAAAGTTGCACTTGTGTGGCTCTTTAGGGTGTTCTGACACCCTGGAGCAAAGGTGAAGATCACCCATGGAATGTCCAACACATCCTTTGGCTTCTCTGGGCAAAGATCTCAGGTAGATTTGGGAAAATACACAAATCATCATAGAATCCTAGAATTGTTTGGGTTGGAAGGGACCTTAAAGATCATCTCATTCCACGCCCTGCCATGGGCAGGGGCACCTTCCACTGTCCCAGGTTACTCCAAGCCACATCCAGCCTGGCCTTTAACACTTCCAGGGATGGGGAAGACACAGCTTCTCTGGGCAACCTATGCCATGGCTCCTCCACCCTCCCAGCCAGGAATTCCTTCCCAATATCCCATCTAACCCTGCCCTCTGGCAGTGGGAAGCCATTCCCCCTTGTCCTGTCCCTCCATCCCTTGTCCAAAGTCCCTCTCCAGCTCTCCTGGAGCCCCTTTAGGCTCTGGAAGAGGCTCTCAGGTCTCCCTGGAGCCTTCTCTTCTCCAGGTGAACCCCCCCAGCTCTCCCAGCCTGGCTCCAGAGCAGAGGGGCTCCAGCCCTGGGAACATCTCTGTGGCCTCCTCTGGACTCTCTCCAGCAGCTCCACGTCCTTGTGCTGTTGTTCCCCAGGGCTGGAGGCAGCTCTGCAGGTGGGGTCTCACCTGATGGGACAGAGGGACAGAATCCCTCCCTCTCCTGCTTCACGCCCGGGGCATGGGGGGTTTCTGGGCTCTGAGGCTGCATGGTTGGGTCATATCCAACCTCTCACACACCAACACCCTCAAGTTCTCTTTAGGGCTACTCTGGATCCATCCCCCATCCAGCCTGTATTTCTCCTTGGGATTTCCCACACCAAAGTGTAGGACCTTGCACTGGGCCTTGTTGAACTTCATGAGGCTCACATGGGCCCACCTCTCCAGCCTGTCCATGTCTGTCTGGATGGCAAAACACAAGAAGGAAGGTCTGACACCCTCTGAGGCCCTGCAGGAGAGAAGATGATGAGTGCACCCTCTTAAATTTTCAGTCAAGAAAACACTCAGTTGATTCAGAGCATAATTGGCCAGGGATCACATTTCTCAATCACAGAGAAACAGCAGAAATATCTACTCAGGGAGAAGGAAAACCCTTTAGTTTTAGGGAGAGCAATGCCACAAAATAACATTTAACATCTCTTCGAGCACATGCTGCTGCAGCCTCGAGTGCAGGGAGCCGTAAAAGTGACTAAAGCAGGAGTCTCCGGAGCGGACTGCTCAAGTGAAAGGAAGCTGGGATGAAATGCCAGCCAGCCCCGTCGGTCCCTCATCCAGGGCTGCTCAGAAATGCCTGATGCTTTCTGACTGGATGGCCAGGCCTGGAGTAATTACTTGGTTGCAGCGTTTTCACTTTTAAAGTGGGGGAAATAAAGGTGGCATGGAAAAAGAAGTGCATGAGTTACAGTTTTGCCTCGTATTTCAGAGCTGGCACTGCTGGTGAAGGTCTTTGCTGACAGGCCTTGTGGTTTGCTCCACTCCTAACTCAGAGTGGCCACGTGGCCACTGTCCTGCTCTACCATACCTGAGGCTGAGCTCCCTGGGGCAACAGCTGTAGCTGGGAATTAAAGAATTTGGGGCACAGCTACTCACCCATAGAGCTGAATTGCTTCTTTCAGCTCAGGTGAAACACTGACCCAGATATTGCTGGGAAGCTCAGGAGTCAGCGTAGGCAAGGACCCTTCCCAATGGACCATCCGGAGGAAACATCCTGGTTTGAAGACTGAGGGAGTTTGATAGCATGGGCATGGCTGGATACAGCCCAACTAGCCACTCTGTCTTGGATTTGGTGCATGAATGAGACTGTGTTTAAAGTGTAAATCTCTGAGATTTCTAAATGCCTGCAGAGAGTCTGGTGAGGTGCTCTGGTCCCATACAGTAGCAACAACTGGGTTCAGTGCCCACATCAGCCCTTCTGAGAGGTCTCTGGGGACATAACTTCAAGTTATACCAGGAGGGGATCAGGTTGGACATCAGGAGGAATTTCTTCATGGAGAGGGTTGTCAGGCATTGAAAGGGGTTGCCTAGGCAGGTGGTGGAATCCCCATCCCTGGAGGTGTCCAAGGAATGACTGCACGTGGCAGCCAGTGCTCCGGGCTGGATGACAGGGGAGGGGGATTTGGCACAAGTTGGACTTGATGACCTTGCAGGTCTTTTCCAACCTCAGTGATTCTGTGATTCTCTGACTGTCACAGCCATGTCTGTGCCTGGTCCCTACCTCTGTGCAAAAGCCCAGGACACTTGGAGGGCCAAGTGACCCAGATCCTCCTCACAATGAGCTGCACCAGAGCACAGACACAGCTCACAGCCTTGCCACCACCACACTTTTCCTTGCTGACCTTCATCCTGCTTGGTCCTGTTCATCATCTCAGCTGGGTCTCCTCTGAAGAGGCAGCTGGGACAAATATGGGACAAATTGACCAAAAAGATGTTGGGCCAAGGGGAGCAGATATTCCTGAGTTTGGCCCTTTTTCCCTGTTCGCCACCTTTTCATGTAAGATATTGGCATAGCTCAGGCTGTTGTCCCCAGGGTGACCTGCACTGTGAGGTGCATGAGTATGGGAACACCTCCCCTGGACATCCTCATCCCACCCTCGCTCTGTAGTCAATAAATCCCTCCAGAGGGAGATCCAGCTCCAAGGTAGGTACTGGAGACCTGAATCCACCCTCCAAGGGCATAGCAGGACATGGGCATCTGACTGGTGATCCCAGGGGTGGGTGGCCCAACTCGAGCTCAAGGTAAAAATGCTGTCAGAGCCTTTCCAAGGATTCTGGAAGGGCTGTTTGGCTGTGTGTTGGGCTGGGACATGCCTCGAGTGTGTGACTCTGAGTACCCAACTCTTCCCTTCCAGTGGAACATCAGACCAGACCAGGTCTATCTCTAAATCCTCTGGGTCGTGCGCTGGGTGAATCACCTTCATTCCCTGACCCTATTCCTCCTTCCATTCCTCCCCTCTTCAAGCCACAGGTCCAGCATCTACCAAACCTTCCCCTGTGCCAAGTCCTGAGATATTCCTGGAATCATCACATCACCTTGGTCAATCCAACCCTCCCCTCTTTGGTTTCTGTTCATGTTCTGCACCTGGAACCCCTCCTGCCCTTGCTGACCATCCTGCTTCCCTTCCCTGTTCCACGTCTCCCTTATGCCACTGTGTTCCTTCCTATGGACCATTCCTGCTCTTCCCAGCCCTTGAGTGGTGAGAGCTGAAGAACTGTGCCCCAACACCTCTGCCTGCAGGGCACCTACCTTGGGATTCCCCACCCCATGTTCCAGCTGAAAAGCAGAACGCAATTTTGGGTGATGCCATCACCTTCCCTCCTTTTCATCTCCCCATGCAGCCCACGAGTTCTTCCCTCCTACCAGGGCACCCTTTCCCAAGGGGAATCACAGCCACCAACCCCCAGGATACCCTAAAACCCGGCATTGCTAAACCATTCCCCATTTCTCCATCCCAGCCACCTCCCCCACGTGTTTTCCTTCTCTAATATTCAAGGAGCTACAGCTTAGGAGCCCCAGCTTAGCATGACCCCCCTCTAATAGCTTAAGCCCTGGATGAATCCCCTTGATTTTAGGGCACAGGGTGTTGCTGGAATTCCTTGCCTTGCTCCTCATGCTTGGGTCTTTTCTGTTATTTATTTCCTGGATGTTTAGAGCATGGCAAGATGTGCTATTATTCAGATTTTAAAGCCAGCATTTGCTTATAGGTAAGAAAGCAGGGGAGCAACTGAAGGTGTATAATATACATCTGAGTATAATTTTTTATACTCAAAAATTGAGTAATAAGGTAAAGTTATCAAGATAAAAGGTTCCCTTTGAAGAAACTCACAGTATTTTTAGTTTGGGGCAGATATTCCCGGTATTGGTCAATTCAGTCCTCCTCCCATGCCATGGACTGTCAAAACCAGCTTTGGCACAGTCACTTTATTTGTATTTGATGGTTTTGGGGGCTTGGGTTAAAGGTCTCAGCTCGGTCAGGGATGGCAGGACAAAGCAATGGAGATGTAGAGCTACCAGGCTCATGGGGGTGGAAAATCCTGGAAGCAGTGGATATATTGGCTCTGATTTTATTTGGGTTTTGTCAGGCTAATTAGAAAGTGCTGCACAGTCATACATTGGCAGATCCTAAACAGCGTGGTGTTGGCTTGATAGATGAAGACGTTATGGGATTGGGGGAAGAGGCTGGAGACAGGATATCCTGGGGACAGGGTGGAAAAGGGGTGCAGGATTGGGGCTTTTGGCCATGTAACACAGGCCATCTCCCTTTGTCCCTAGTGGGGTACATTTTTCACTCCTTCCTGCACGTGGAAGGGAGATCAACACACTGGATGCACCAAAAGGGGAAGAAAACACATGAGGCATCCATAAGAAATGGCTTGGAGTGGGGGGATAGCAGTGGTCCCAGCAGGAAGCCATTTATTCTCCGGATACTTACAAAGGGGCTTTGCCCAAGACATATTTAAGCAGCTTATGGCCATTAGACAAATGTTTAATCTGCAGAAAAGTGGGCCAGCAGGCAGGCAGGTGCTCGGGTGCTTTTTAGAGCCGTGGAGCAGCTGGGTCTGGGAGAGGGAGCAGTGGAAGGGACCCAGGGGACAGGGAACCACAGGAGCACCAGGGCTCGCACCTCAGGGCTGGGGGGCGCTGGTGTGGCCACTGCAAACGCCCAAAAAGGTTCCGTGGAAAGGTGGAAGGAGCTCCTGGAATCGCCCCCCCAGCAGCAGGGACAGCAGGCAGAGAGAGCCCCAGCACTGCTGTCCCAAGCCCAGTGGCACCTCTTCCACCCCTGCGTGGCTTTCAGCACCTGAGCCAGCCGGGTGGGAGGTGTTTTGAACGAAGCTCCCCAGACCTGCAGCTCCAGCCTTGCAGATACGGCCGCTGCCCGAGGGTACGGGAATCCCAGACGGAAAATCAGCTCATTTCCAGGTCTGATCCTAGTTTGCCCTAAATAAAGCCGCGGGTGGGTCTGTGGGGGGCAAGAGCAGAGTGGGAATGACTTCAGTCGGCGCACTTGTCCAAGGAAAAGCCCGGAGCTGTGGCAACCCTCGTGTCCGGGAGCAGCATTTCCCGGGCAGGTGCCGTTATTTTGCAGTTATCCAAGAGATGGCAGCCTTTCCCAAATCTTCTCCCGGGCTCTGACCGGGAGGCACACGTTTCACCTTGATCACTGACACCCGCAGCTGGCACAGCCCGTGGGACACAGAGCTCACAGCCTGGAGAGAGCTGCTAAAAGCCGCATTCCCAGCCGTGCTGCTGGGGTTTTGCTGGTGCTGCTTTTTGCCCGGAGCGCAGATCGTGCCTGCCTTCTCCTGGAAGAGGGATATGGACTTTCCCTCGGCTCTACGTGAGCCAGGTTGCCTCTATGCTGGCAGCCCCGGCAGCCTGGGTTGCTCCTTCCTCACCATCCATGGTGCCCAGAGCAGCTTCTGTGGGAGGGGGTGCTTGGACTGGGGGCTCCAGGGGTATGAGTTGGAGCCATGGATGACTCTGGCTGGCAGTCTCAGCTCTCTGTGCCTCTCTATCCCCAAACTGTCCTTCTGCAAGGATGGTGGGACGAGCTCCACCACCTGGTGCCTTTGCTGGTGCCAGAGCCTGTGCTGCTGGTCACCCATTCACAAAAGGACCAGAGTATCCCCTCAACAGAATGGTTTGATTGGAAGAGACTTTAAAATCATCTCATTTCAACCCCCTACCATGGGCAGGGACACCTTCCACTAGCCCAGGTTGCTCCAAGCCCTGTCCAACCTGGCCTTGGACACTTCCAGAGATGGGGTGGCCACAGCTTCTCTGGCCAACCTGTGCCAGGGCCTCAGCATCCTTACAAGATTCCCACCTCCCTTCCCAGAATTTTCCTCTGCCTCAGTTTTCATTGTAGGAACTCCACAGAACTGGAAATGAGGTCCCATCCCCTGCATGTCCGTTCTCCAGGCTTTGTCCTTGGAAGTGGAAGCTGGATGGGAACACAAATATAAATTCCATTCTTTTCCAAGCATTCTTTTTATCAGTTCAGCCTTCTCTCCACAGTAGGTTTGCAGCTTCTGGAAAATTACAGACACAAACACAAACACAAACCAGCATCCTCAGCTCTGTCTCTCTACCTCTGTTTCCTTAGTTCACCATTCCCAGAGAAATGTCCTGCAGTGTATTTCTGGCTCTGCTCCCGTGGACTTGGATGCACTGGAGGCATCTTTTCCAGTCCATTAAACAGTGCCAGGGCCTGATTTCTGGGCCTGAGGCCAACTGGCACTACGTGGCCATGGCCAGACCATGGCTGGTGTGTGAGCAATCCCCTATCCCTCCGCATTCCCTGTCCCTTGCAGGGACACCTTTGCTGCTGTTCTCACCTGGCACTTGGCCTGTGTGGTGGTCAGGATGTGAGGGGGATGCTGGGAAGGTGCTGGGAGGGCTGGAAAATACCTTTATGAGCATCTTTTTTATGGATTTCCAGCCAGCAAAGTGAACAGGCACATCCCAGACAAGGAGGGAATTGCATCCCTGACACCTGCAGCCACGTGCAAGGGGCTCTGTTGACCCCAGGCTCCCTAAAAGATTAAATTGTCATTATCTGTAGTGGATTTTGTGTTTTCCCAGCTCACACTGGAAGCAGGAACCAGGAAAGTGGGCAAAGCACGAGCAGTGGGCATCACTCCCAGTGCTCTGAGTAAGTGTTCCTGCCCCTCCTAAAGGATTTTACTACAGCCTCAGGAATGCAGATGGGGAAAAATGAGGACAATATGATAGCAGAACTACTGACATTTTTCCATAGGCATAAGATAATTTCTTTAAATAAATGACCCACCGAGGGAAATTGGGATTGGGACTGGGATTGGAATTGAGATTGGTGGAGAACATCTAGGGAAGGGAAAAAAATTTGGGATGGGATGTTTTGGTCAGATAAAACTGCAGTGATCCATTTTTGATTTGAGCTTTTAAATCCTTTCCCTTTGCTGTGCATTAAAGCTCAGTAAAGCCACGACTTCCTTCCTCTCACACTGAAATGGGGAACCCTTTTCCTCTGGGCTTGGGGTAACTCCCCTCTGTCTTGTAGGAGGAGACACCAGAGTCCTCAGCTGAGGACATTGGTGGGAGTGAAAGGAGAAATCGGCCTCAAACATCTGCAGAATGCAATTTATCCTTGTTTTTCCAAGAAAATGGTGAGCAAAGAAGACTCTGGGATCATAGAATCATGGAATGGTTTGATTGGAAGGGACCTTAAAAACTGTTTCATTCCAAATCCCTGCCGTGAGGAGGGACACCTTCCACTAGCCCAGGTTGCTCCAAGCCCCGTCCAACCTGGCCTTGGACACTACCAGGGATGGAGCAGTCACAACTTCTCTGGGATACCTGTGCCAGCCCCTCACCATCCTCCCAACCAAGAATTCCTTCCCAATATCCCATCTAACCCTGCCCACTATCAGTTTGTTGAAAAACAAAACAAAACAAAACAAAACAAAACAAACCCAAAACAAAACAACAGCAACAACCAAAAAAAACCCAAAACCAAACCAAACCAAAAAAAAACCCTACAGGACAGAAAGAGGAAGGTGAGAAGCCCTTTGAAGGACTACCTGGTTCATCACAGCAGTGGGGCTGGATAATCCAGAGGGAATGTACTTTGACCTGAGAGGGAGAAGCTGCAAGAGCTGCAGAGGATGCCCAGCTGTGCAGAAACAGCCACGGAGGTGCCTTGAGGGGGGCAGGTCCAAACTGCTGCATTCCCTGCACATTCCTGGTCGGATTTCTTCAGCAGGGTGAGGCCTGAATGAGTGTCAGGAAGGCAAATGCCTCAGGGTTGGTATTTACCAACTTGCCTAAACCATAGTGAGACCCTCAGAATTTTTTCCAAATGGATGATGTCTGGCAGTTAGGATGTATTTCCCTGACTATTCCTTACATTTCCTAAGCTCTGCTCTACATTCTTTGCTGCTGTCAGTGGCTACAGCTCAACTCTCACTGGTGGCTCATGGTTTGCTTTCACGTTCACCAGATTCTTCTCCTTCAGATGTCCCCAGGGATGCCCAGAGATGCTGCCTTGGCTGATAGGGAGCAGTTGGAGGGCAAGATCCCTATTCTGTCTCCTTGGGAAGAGTCTCCTCATCACTCGTGGGTGCCATGGGCTGCTTACTCCGTTTAGTGCCAACTCTTTGGGAGAGTTACCTTGTTTTGGGGAAAACAGGGGTGAATGACACAAGACAGATGAAGGAAAAAAATTAAGTCTTTCTGGGGACTCACAGAGCCCTGAGCACTCCCAAAATATTGGCAGTGCAGGGGGGTGAGAGCTGGAGCTGGGACATCCCAGGTGCCTGCGAGGGTAGTGACATGTCAAAGACACCTTCCAAAGAAATCCAAAGGGGCTTTGGAAATGGAAACCATCATCTTCCTGGGGTTATGTCTGGGCTGCTGGTTCAGGTTGCCAGGCAATCTGCATCCTGGCCTGCATCCCCAGAAGTGTGGCCAGCAGGTCAAGGGAGGGGATTCTGCTCCTCTCCTCTGTTCTGGGAGACCCTCGGTGCAGCAAAGAAGCGAGTCCAGAGGAGACCACGGAGATGCTCCAAGGGCTGGAGCAGCTCTGGAGACAGGCTGGGAAAGCTGGGGGTGTTCAATTGGAAAAGAGAGGGCCCTGGGGAGACCTTAGAGCCCCTTCCAGTGCCTAAAGGGGCTCCAAGAGAACTGGAGAGGGACTTTGGACTAGGGATGGAGTGACAGGACAAGGGGGAAAGGCTTCCCACTGCCAGCATCTGCATTTCATCATATCTCCACAAACAAGAACTTATCTGCCAAGGCTTGCCAGATATTTCCCAGTCCTCTGCACACAACTTTTTGGAGGACAATGAACCACACAGAACATTTCAGGGTGAGATCTGGCCTTTCTTTTAATGAAAGGATCAAACTCCACTTCCATCAGACAAGGAGAAACTACTGCAATTTGTCAGTGTTTCCCTCCTCCTCTCATCACGGAATGTCTCTGCTCTACTTCCTTTTCCTGTGTGCCAGGCAGCAGTGCAGCCTCCCACAGTCCTCAGTGTGCTCCTCCTTCTCTCCTTTGCCACATGTCCTGGAGCAATACCCTCTGCAGCTCTTTTTGGACTGGCTTTTGGCTGTGGAAAGAAAGAAAGACGTACATCAACGCTGACTAATTCAAACCCAACCCAAATCTCCACACAAGACCCACCACCCACACCTGCATTCCTGGGACAATATTTTTTCTCATAGAATCACAGAATGGTTTGGGTTGGAAGGGAACTCAAAGATCATCCAGTTCCAACCCCCTGCCATGGGCAGGGACACCTTCCACTAGCCCAGGTTACGTCCAACCTGGCCTTGAACACTTCTTTGAACACTTTCCCCCAAAATTCCTTTATGGTTCACTATCATCATCCCTCTTTCCTGCTCCACCTTACCTGGTGTGGCCATCAAGGCCATGAGGAAAACAGCAAAGACAACATAGATGATCCTCATGACTGGATATTCCCCCCGGGATCACAGCAGCTCCGGGATGCAGCCTGGCAGAGAGATCTTGGATCAGCTGCCGAGAAAAAGGCTGGAGACCCTGATATTTATAGACACTTCTTGCCAGGGAGGACAGAGTTAAGGAGGAGTGTGACTTTGCTGGTGTCCCAGGACACATTGTTTGCTGCTTAATGGGATCTTGTGTCACTCCAACCCAGTGGCCATCTGACAATGAGGCATCCACCCTGTGCCTGTTTGGCTCTTTGAAGGCCTCTCGTGTCGCCTGTGCAGGTCTCTCCCATGGGAGCTGGACTCTTCTCAGTCTGGTTGCCAAACCTTTTGGCACAGACAACGGGGAGCATCAGTCCCTGCTCAGGGGACTTGGTGTTGGGTCATAGGAATGGTTGTGGTGATCAGTGTTCCAGCAATGACTCGGAGAAGGGTTTTCTTCTCTTTTTCCCTTCCAAAACAGAGATCTGGGAGGACTGGGACCACAGCACCCTGTGCATTCCCAGCTGTGTGGCAAGATCCAGACCCCCTACTGGAATCCAAAGTGTTGTGGCAATGGACATGAAGGTTGTTATAAAGTTGAAACATCTTTCCTACCAAAAAGCCCTCTGGAATTTAGAAGGTGAATCCCAAACCTTCAGGATTCAATCATTTGCCTCAACACACACAGCACCATCCCAAGCCCTCCTGAAATTTCCCCAAGTTTCTCCTATATCAGCCACATCCAAGTGATTTGGAAGCCACTTTCTGCAGATAGGATAAATAGCAACTCAGTTTTAGTCTCTGAGGACTTTGTAAACACATATTAATGGAATGTAGGAAAGGGTTATGAATGTATTATGAACATATATTAATGGAATGTAGGAAAGCAGAGATGACCAGCGTGGCAAGTGACTTATGCCTCTACTGCCCACCCAAAATGTCCTTCACAAAAGGTGGAAGAATCATAAAATAATGGAATGCTTTGGGTTGGAAGGGACCTTAAAAATCATCTCAGTCCAACCCCCTGTCATGGGCAGGGACACCTTCCACTAGCCCAGGTTACTGGAAGAAGAAAAAGAAGCCCTGGCATTTACCTTTCTATCAGACTGTGATTAATGTGATCCTTCCCTCATTTCTTTCTTCCTTGTGGAGAAATAAAGAAATCCCACAGCACCTCCAGTCCAGGTAGAGGCTGAACCCAAGCAGAGACACTGCAGGTTGTGTTCCCTGGCGGTGAGGGAGTGTTTGAGACTGAACAATATTGGCACTGCACGCCACCATTCCCTCTGGAATGGCCTGACACGGCTGGGGCTGCCTGCCCTGGAGAGCAAAAGCTGCACAAGCTCTTGCTTCCAAGCCTGTCCACGTGAAGGAACAGAGAATAAGGGGGTGTTTTTCACATCCAGCTGGACAGCACAGCTCTAAGATGCTGAGCATCTCCCAGTCCCCGTGGATTTGCAGTTGTTCTCTCTGCGCTGTATCCATTGCATTGCAAGGTAAAAGCAGGAGGGAAGGAGAGGACGAGATAAAGCAGAGGATTAAACTACCCCAAATTTTCCCAATCACCCCTCTAGGCTGTTCTCTGCCTAGAAGGGAAACGATCACTCGGTCCCTGTAGCTCCTCTGGTCCCTGACTCCTCTACGAATAAAAGCATCCATCAGATAGTTTGGTAATGCCAGAAGTTAACTCACAACAACTTCCTCCTGGACAAAAACCCTCCAGCAAACCCCCAGGTGGCCACTGGTGGTGGGTGGGATCATCCAGACCCCTCCTCAGGCAAGAGGGAGCAGAGCTGGTTGGAGCAGCTTTTCCTCGCAGAAGCTGTTTCACTCTTGGACTCTGTACTGGGTTTATGTGGCAAAGTTTTTGTAGCTGTGGGGGGTGGAATGCAGGGCTGGCTCCTGTGAGAAGATGCCAGAAGCTTCCTCAGTGTCCTGTGGAGCCAATTCCAGCTGGAGCCAGGATGGAGCGTCCAGTGGAGTGCAGTGACAGTGGCAGCACCCCTGGGATTACAGAGTTCAGATGGGGGGAAAAAACTTACACAACTTAATTCTGGGGAGGGAAGTGAGGACATGTGAGAGGAACAGCCCTGCAGGCCCAGAGTGGATCAGCCTATTCCTGAGGGACTGACCCCATGGAAAGGGACCCACACTGGAGCTGGGGGAGAGTGTGAGGAGGAACCTGAGGAAGAAGGAGCAACAGAGACAACAGGTGATGAACTGAGCAGAGCCCCCATTCCCTGTTCCCCTGCTGAGGGGAGGAGGGAGAGAATTCAGCACAGGAGGGAGTAGGTGGTAGAGAGGGAGGTATTTTAAGATTCGATTTCCTTTCTCATTCCCCTCCCCTGACTTTGTTTCCCACTGCTGTGGATTTGCTGAAATTTTCGTGGAAGGAGGGTTGTCTTGTGCTCAGGGGAGACATTGCTGAACCACCCCCATCTTTTAAGGCATCTGCAGACCACCTGTCACCTGAAAAAGCAGAAAGGAGCTTAAAGATTCCCTGTTGTCTCCAGAGGGTTGTGTTCATGGACAGGGCAAGAGGGAAAATGACCCCTTTTTCCCAAATCCCCACCCCCTCAGCAGCTCTGCTGCTCTTTATCAGTGCATGTTCAGGCTTTTTTTTTTTTTTGGTGCTGATAAGCCTTTGGGCTGGGCTTGGAAAATCTGTTTTAATGCTTTAGGTGGGATGACGGGAACACCAGGAACCACACACACGCCAAGAGTTACATCTCCTTTTTTTATTTTTTTTCCCTCTTTTCAATCATTGAGAGGAGGGGGTGACAGTGGGGTTACACAGGTGGGAATCTGCCCCCAAAAGCCGCCATGGTGCCTCCTCTTCCTCAGGTGCTTCCTGCTCAGCTCCTATTTGCCCTTCCACACAGGTGGGATGCAGCAGTAGTTCTTGCAGTCGGCGGAGTAGGACCAGGTGTCCACCTTGGAGCACTGGTTGGAGCAGTAGCCCAGGTTGCCACAGGTCTTCAGGATCTTCCCATAGCCTGCAGGGTGACAGAGGGAGAATGGCTGGGTCAGGAGAGCGGCCCCTGTGCCCCCATTTCCATTCCCTCCCACCCCCTCCAAGGTGGGTGACAGCAGTCAGCAGGATGAGACCCTGTTTGTAGGGAGGTCCTGCTCCATTGTCCCCCACATTAAGGATGCTGCAACGGGCCTAAAGTTGGCCCCACAGCAGCTTTGCACTGAATATTCACTGTTAAAAGGTTAGAAGTGGGTCAAGGGAAAGGCTTGGCTCAGGTGGGTGAGAAACGATCTCTGAAAGGGGGTTTCTAAAGCCTGTTTGGCAGATCTCAGCCCCAAACCCCATCTTGGTCTTCCTGTACAGGGACCAGGAAGCCTCAGAATCTCAGAAACAGGGATTAGCAGCAAGAGCTATGGCACATCAGTAAATAAAACCCAGAGTCATAGAATCATGGAATGGTTTGGATTGGAAGAGACCTTCAGGATCATTTCATTCTGTGAAATGCCATGGGCAGTGACACCTCCCTCTATCCCAGGTGGCTCCAAGCCCCCTCCAACCTGGCCTTGGACACTTCCAGGGCTCCAGGGGCAGCCACAGCTTCTCTGGGCAACCTGTGCCAGGGTCTCACCACCCTCACAGCCAGGAATTCCTTCCCAGTATCCCAACTAAATCTACCCTCTTTCAGCTTAAAACCATTAAACACACCCTGAGCTGAGCCCTGACAGAGAAACTGAGTTGCCCATAAGATCTCCTAGGGCACTATGGAACTCTCTGAGCCCCCAGGAGAAGTGGCCACATCCAGACTCTTGGAATGGTCTGGCCTGAACTCACTCCCAAACTGGATACTGAGGTTTTTAACCTCAGTTTCACAGAAATTTCACAGATTATTTCTATACATATCCCTCTGAAGGTAGTTCTCATTTTATTGTCCCTTGAAAGAAGCCATTAAAGTACCTGGCCAGGTTAAAGCAACCACCTCAGAGGGCAAGAACTATATTTTAAAGAGCCAAAGTTATTTTAGAAGAATCCCAAAGAACATGTAAAGCTCATCTCAGCCCTTCTTACCTGGAGTGGCCAGGGAGACCAGGAGGAAAACAGCGAAGACAAGGTACAGGAATTTCATGGCTGCAGTTGAGCTGGGATCTCAGCAAGGCTGGAGAGAGGAGAGTTGGAGACCTCAGAGAGAGGAGGTGATGTACAGAGAGGCTGCAGCTCCTGGTTTTTATAGAGCCTTTCCCTGGGGGTGCTGGGGAGATGGGAATTCATCCAAGTGCTGTTTGGGGCTGGACGTGCGGTGATGGCACTGAGAATTCCCTGTGGGCTGGCAGCCACCTCCTCCCCCCCCCCTCCCCCCAGAGGTGGTTACCCAATATCAGATAGGATTTCAGGACTCCTTGGAACACAAAGGAATAGGGGCTGTCAACAGCAGAGTCCTTAGGATGGGTCAGAGGGACCTGATGGAGATCTTTGAGAGAACAAGATCAGTATCATGGGGATTTCAGGCCTTTCCCAAACTCTGGCAGGGATGCAGTGGGATGCAACAGGGACAGGATGCACTGATAACTCTACTTCCATTGTCCAGGCTGATCACCATGTGGGACTGATTGGAAAGGACCCACGTTCCCCTCTCTGAGCCATCTCTGAGCCATCTCTGACCAATCTCCCTGATAAATTCATCAAACACCACATTCAGTGAAGTCTCTTTGGTTGCCCCCTCTGATGGATGAGCTGGAGCGCTGGGGCTGGCAGCTCCCAGGAGCCTGGATGAGCCTTGGAGACACTTTGATCGTCATTTTTTTTTCCCCTCACAAACCCTCCAGACAGTCCTGGGGTTTCAAACAAGATCTTTTCCAACCCCAGTTCACTGGGCTGTTTAATGGCTTGAGAAAGAGCCAGAAAAACAGAGGCAACTGGTGAAGGGACAAGAAGCTGCTGCTGGTGCAGGATTCCTCAATATCCTCAAACTTAAATCTGCAAAGGGCAGCAGGTGAATCTCAAAACACTGATAACACGACAGCAAAACATCAAACTCTCAAACAGTGTCAGTTTAAGGTTGAGAATTTGGAAAAAACAGGTAATCTCTGCACAAATGGTGGGTCTGAATTACCTAAAGCCAGTTAGGAAGGGGGTTTGGCAGTCCTGCATCAGTCTATGGGGTGTCACAGTGGTACGTGCTCTGCTCATCTCCCAGTCCCTGGTGGCCCCCGGTATGGAAAGAACAGGTTAAAAGAAAGGTGGCAGAGGTGAGGACTTGTGTTCATGAAATTAAGTATATTGGCACTTGTCAGCTCAGGGGAGAAACACTGAAAGGAGGTGTATTACAAGCTGTAAAAATTTCAGAGGCCTAAGGAGGACAGAACTGCTGCTCTTCAGTTTTTATAACCCAAGAAATAGTTGGGATACAAAGGCAGATCATGCATTTATCAAGAAGGTAACCAAAAAAAGTCCTCTTTCACACTGAGCACAGCTGAAACGTGGACCTTGAACAGGAAATTCAAGCAGCTAAAATGTGTTGAAAGGACAAATGTGTTGAGAAAGCAATTTTGTAAATTAATGTAGCAGGTGCAAATTTAAAAAAATTAGGTATAAAAACTTCTCGAGGAAGTCAACAAATTTCATGTTGCTGGAGTTTTACTGAGTCAGAACGCACATTCTTGGACTCCTTCCCAGGCACCCACCTCTGCCTGCACCAGGCTCTTCACTGGGGCTTAGGTCAGCTTTATATACCTCTCTGTGATAGACTGAGTGCAGAAACTGAGGAAAAGTGAAGGTGAGGGGACTGTGCCCCTCCTCTGCTCCATCATCACTATTTCTAACCATTGCTTGTGAGTGTTTGTCCATTTTTGCTTCAGCAGTGGTGTTTCCACACTCCCCCTGGTCAGTCCTTTCTGCTCTACATTCCTGTCACTACAAAGGCTTTCCTATAGCTGTGCCTTCTCCCTGACCCCTCATCCTGGCCAGCAAGAGCAGACCATATCCATATCCATATCCATATCCATATCCATATCCATATCCATATCCATCTCCATCTCCATCTCCAGTGTATCACAGCATCAGGATTTAAGGACTGCCGTGCTTTCTATGACTCTGTCTTTTCTGGCAGGTTGTATCTTAATCATAGAATCATGGAACCATTTAGGTTGAAAAACATCTCTAAGACCAAGTCCAACAATTAACCCAGCACTGCCAAGGCCACCACTGAGCCAATGTCCCCAAGTGCCACATCCACATGGCTTTTAAATCCCTCCAGGAATGGGGACTCCACCACTGCCCTGGACAGCCTGTTCCCATGCCTGAACACCATTTGGGTGAATAAATATTCCCTAATATCCAATCTAAACATCCCCTGGTGCCACTTGAGGCCATTTTCTCTTGTCCCTTGTTCCCTGGGAGACAAGCCAGACCTATCCCCAAATCCCCCTCATGTCAGGGAGTTGCAGAGAGGGAGAAGGTCCCCCCTGAGCCTCCTTTTCTCCAGGCTGAGCCCCCCCAGCTCCCTCAGCTGCTCCTGCTGCTCCAGCCCCTTCTCCAGCTCCGTTCCCTTCCCTGGACACGCTCCAGCCCCTCAGTGTCTCTCTTGTCTGAGGGGCCCAAAACTGTCCCCAGCCCTGGAGGTGTCCCAGTAGTGCCAGCACAGGTGGGTGGTCACACTTCTTGACCTCTTGCCATTTTCTGAGCTCCCTGGAGCCCCTTCCCTGGTCTCCTGAAGCACATGGATGGATGGATGTGCTTTCCAAGGGCTGTGCCCTGCATGGGTACGTCCTGTGTTTTCTTTGTTTGTACTTGTAGGACAATTGGTGCTGATTTCCCAACACCTTGACATTGTTCTTCGGTGCCTACCTGTGATCTAATGCAACACAAAGTTTCCCTACAGAAACTCCTTGTTCTGTGTTCTCCAGCTCATTATCCCCCTTGTCTGTATAGACAAGGTAGCTTTCCCTATTACTTAATTATATTTCTTTCATTATCTTTTTAGCATGAGAAGATCCACTGGAATTCTAATCCTGTCCTCTAATGCTTTGCAGTCCTTTTCAGCTTCTTATTTTTGAGTTTTGTAGGCATTCTTATCAGACAGCCATGAAAATTATTAGGCAGGATAGCACTGGAATCACGACAGATTTCTGATCAGATGTGGTGTGGCAATTCATTACCTTGGCTTCATTTACACATTTGCCCACATCCCTTTTAATCAGCTTCACCCTCCTTTTTGAAAGATTTCGGGCAAAATACCCAAATTGGCCCTGGGGCAAATCAATGGGATGAAAATCAGGCTGAGTTGCTCGTCCTGCCCCTGGGTTGGGATGTCCCAGGTGCCAGCACAGGCTGGGGATGAACAGATGGAGCAGCCCTGGGGAGAAGGACTTTGGGTGCTGGTGGGGGAGAGGCTGGACATGCCCTGGCCATGGGCACTCCCAGCCCAGAAACCCCCCGTGTCCTGGGCTCATCCCACATCTTGGGCAGCAGGGGAGAGGGGGATTTAGCCCCTCTGCCCCCTTAGGTGAGACCCCACCTGCAGAGCTGCCTCCAGCCCTGGGGAACAACAGCACAAGGACGTGGAGCTGCTGGAGAGAGTCCAGAGGAGGCCACGGAGATGCTCCGAGAGCTGGAGCCCCTCTGCTCTGGAGCCAGGCTGGGAGAGCTGGGGGGGTTCACCTGGAGAAGAGAAGGATCC
>NW_020956396.1:0-34674 GCF_003031625.1 Empidonax traillii
CCCCAAAGCTGTCGTGAGCCACACAGGCTGTGCCTGAGTTTCTCCAGCTGTGCAGATCCCAGGGTGCCAAGGCAGGGTGCAGCCCACTCCTGTTTCCCAAGCCGTGTCCCACCTCACCCCAGTGCCCCCACATTCCCACCCTGCCGCTCCTCCACATCAATCCCAGGGAATAAAAAGTCCCCGCCGCCCGCTACCCAATCCAATCTCTCCAGCGGACACTAAAGGGATAATAAAAGGATAATTTACTAGTGTTCACTCGGATAATCCATCTCGAGCAGGTTTGGAGCTATCTGCATACGCCTAATTAGGATTCAGGGCGGTGTGTGCCGCCGGTGCCACCGCAGGTTCCCGGTGCCGGGGGGGGTCCCCGCGGCCACCCCCGGGCCAGGAGGGTCCCCCCGTGGGATCGAGGGGCTCCAAAAAGAGCAGGTCACCCGCAAAGCTGAGGATCCGTGGAATTTTTCATCGGGGAGGGGAAAAAAAAAGCCTCGCCCGTGCTGGCAACAGTTTCGAAGAATATCCCCCTCGGGGAGCCGTCCCTGCAGCAATATAAATTACCTCAAAGGGGGAAGCAGCCCAGGCAATTAGACCTTTCAGAGCAGGTGACCACCCTCCTACATATTAAACCTCGGGAGGCAAAGCTGCCTGTGCCATCCCCAGCCACGCCAGGGGCTGGAGTGTCAGTAAACACACAGCCATAATTACACGAGCTGCCTCATTTCACCGGGATCTGTTCGAGATTCATCATCTGCACGTTGATTTTGGATCGGGGGCTCTGCGCTTCCCTCTCCCCTTCCCGCGGTTTTGAGCCAGGTTTCACCTCACAGAGGTGATTTGCCCCTAGAGGTTTTGTTGATGGGGGTGATGGCAAACCCTGCAGGGTTTGTGGGTATGGCCCCTTCGGCTCTGCCACTTGTAGGGGCACCTGTCCAGTGCTTGGGGGGGCTTTCTCCAACCTCCCTGGTAACTCCAAGTCACCTCCCAGGTCAATCCCATGGAGCTGTGATCCCTTATGGACTGGTTCAGCATTCCTATTCCCTGCTACATCTTGCTACAGGAACAGGTTTTCTCAGAATCCCAGAATCATTTGTGCTGCAAAAGCCCTCCCCAGCCCATGGATCCCCCTGTGCCCCATCCCCACCTTGTCCCCAGCCCAGAGCACTGAGTGCCACGGCCAGGCCTGCCTTGGACACCTCCAGGGCTGGGCACTCCAAACCTCCCTGGGCAGCTGTGCCAGTGCCTGACCACCCTTTCCAGGAGAAATTCCTGCTGATGTCCCACCTGCCCCTCCCCTGGCACAGCCTGAGGCCGTTCCCTCTCCTCCTGTCCCTGTTCCCTGGGAGCAGAGCCCGACCCCCCCCCGGCTCCCCCCTCCTGTCAGGGATTGCAGAGCCAGAAGGTCCCCCCTGAACCTCCTTTTCTCCAGGCTGAGCCCCCCCAGCTCCCTCAGCCCCTCCTCAGCTGCCCCACTCTCCAATGACCATCTCACTGGTGCCTGGCAGTGCCCTGGGAGCAAATCCCAAAGCACTCGTGTCCCCTGAGGTTGGTGGCACCTGCTCCAGAACCAGGGCGAGTCCCACCAGACCCACCCCTCTGATCCTGGCACCAAAGCACAACCGACTGCATCTGCCCAACGTGCCACGTTTTGGCAAGACCAGAAAGAGGAAATAAATAAACCCACTGTTAGGGGAGGCCCAGCCCTGTGGATCAGCACACACTGGAGGGCTCCAGCCCCAGCTCCCAGGAGATAACAATTACCAGCAAGTCATTACTTAAAAACGGGATGATTTTTCAAGCAGGCATGAATGCATCTGCACATTCCCAGCAAGCAGAATAGGTTTGAGAATCCTCTGAACTGGAAAAAAAAAAAAAAAAAAACATTGCCAGTCCTGACCATATGCTTTTCTCCAAGTGTATTTTAAAAAATGTTTGCTCAGGCCGATAATGTAAGGAGTGAAAGCCGGCTCTGGTGGAGCTGTGGAGCAGCACTGAGATGTTTAGCCCGTGGCTAAACAGGATTTTCCTGTTCACAGTTATGATTTCGTGTTTTGCCATAATAAAAAGCCTTGATGAAAAATATAGATGTTCCCAGCGTGAGCACTGTCACATCGTCAGTTTATAAATAAACATGGATTACGTTAAAAATAAAAAACCTCTTTAAGCACAGTGACCTCCCAGTGCAAGGGCTCACACAACCCTCTGAGCATTCCAAAGGAACAGAGCAGTGGCTCCAGGGAAACCCAAGCTTCCCTGCCCGTGGCAGGGGGCTGGAACGAGATGAGCTTTACAGTCCCTTCCAACTCAAACCATCCTGGAATTCTGTCATTTAACTGTGCAGCAGAACAGGTTCTCTTCCCAAAATTCAGGGAGAAGATCTGGAAAGAAAAGAGGACGTGGCGACTTGTGCTGTGTGCTTGGGAACAACAAAACATGTGGGCTGCCCCAGACTCTGCAGCCTTTATGTGTCTGGTCCCACATAAAAAAGGGGGGTTTGAAAAAGAGAGGAAGTGACTTTTTACGTGGGCAGATGGTGACAGGATAAGGGGGAATGGTTTCCCACTGCCAGAGGGCAGGGTTAGATGGGATAGAGGGAAGGAATTCTTCCCTGGGAGGCCCTGGCACAGGTTGGGCAGAGCAGCCCCGTCCCTGGAAGTGTCCAAGGTCAGGTTGGACGGGGCTTGGAGCACCCTGGGCTGGTGGAAGGTGTCCCTGCCCATGGCAGGGGGTGGCACTGGATGAGCCTGAAGGTCCCTTCCAACCCAAACCATTCTGGGATCCCATGAAAACACTGCCAGACAGGTTTCAGGGCAGAGCTTTGATAGTTTCTGCAGAATGTATAAAAAGTTCAGGCTTCTCTCCTGCAGGTCACTGCCATGAGTGTGCTCTGGACAGACAGGAGCCCACCAGCATTCCCTACATGGGCACTCCTGCCCTCTGCAGGTACCTCTGAGGGAGCAAATCCATCACACCAGTAACAGGCTGTAAATGCCAGACAGGGCACTGCTTTCAGCAGGTTCATGAGAATATACCCAGAGCACCTTTATCATCCACATTATCATCAAATCACAGAATATCCTGGGCTTGAAGGGACCCCCAAGGATCAGAGTCCACCCCCAACCCTGCACAGACATGCCAGCAAACCCACCCTGTGCCCCAGAGGATCATCCCAACCCTCCTGGAGCTCTGGCAGCCTTGGGGCTGTGCCCACTGCCCTGGGGAGCCTGTTCAGTGCCAACCACCCTCTGGGGGAAGAACCTTTCCCTGAGATCCACCCTGAGCCTGCCCTGGCACAGCTCCAGCCATTCCCTGGGTGCTGTCCCTGCCCTGACACAGCTCCAGCCATTCCCTGGGGGCTGTCCCTGCTCCCCCCAGAGCAGAGATTGGAGCTGCCCCTCAGGAGGAAGGTGTTTGTTGGCTTTACCTCCATAGCCCAAGGAACAGAGAATGGCATCACCATCCCTACTGAGGCACCTGGACAGGATGTCCTGGCTTTCCCTTGCAGTCAGTCATTCCTTCCATCACCCACAGCCTGCCCTGGGCCAACTCTTCCCTCCTGGCAATACAACTCCAGCAGGAATACACAGCTGATTTCCACATTTCACACTTCCAAGCTGCAATCCAGCCCTCCAGTCTATGCGTTCCCTCCTCCTCCGGGGTGGGTGCTCTTTGCTTGTCACTTCTTCTGCTGGGAACTGTCATTTGTTTACCTTTTTTTCCCTAGTGCTGTGAAATGATGCCTCGTTCCAGCGCCAAGGTACTGGTAAATGACAGTGTAATGGCCAAGCTAAGTATGCTCTAACAGGAAAAAGGGAAAAAAAATCACTAATCAAAGTCTCTCAAATTATATGGAATACTGACAGGTTTTTACGCTGTTTTAATTAAGTACACTGTAATTTAAACCACTGAACCATAACAACCCAACGTTTAGTGTTATATCCCTGGGAGAACTTTAAAAATATGCATAATTCTGCCTGGAAGGTAATTGAGGGATATTTTTGGGGTGGTGGGGGTAATTAAAGGTTATACAGGAGAGTAATAGGAATTTTACTTGGGTACTGATAGTGTAGCAACTGTGCTGAAACCTCCTCGGGAAAGTGATTCATGCTCCCAGCTGAGTTTTCCTCCTGTTATTTCTGAGAGATGGGAGAGCTGGGCTGGGCTCTGCCAGCTCCTGTGCCCAGTGCACCTGGGCAGGGGCACCTTTTCCTGCCGTGGTCGCCCATCCCTGGCCCAACCAGCTCGATGCTTAAAGAGTTCCAGGATGAATTAATTGATTTCCCCCCATCAGCAGGTAAGAGATGCTTCTTTTCTAGCCCAGGGCCCTGGCACGTGGGAGGAGCAGAGGAAGGGAGGCTGGGTTTGGGGATGATGATGATGATGAGGGATGAGCACGAGGGCAGGAAAGCAGGGAACCCCCCCTGGGAAGTTCTCCCTAAGCAGAGGAAGGGTCTTCCAAGCTCAGGGAGACCCTGCCTGGGATGCTGGAGCACACCTGGCTCCACCAGCTCTCAGGGGAAGGGTGCTGAAGGCGTCACTCCCGGAGGTGCCTCCCAAGGCCTCGTTTTTGGGGGCAGCATTTGCTCCCCAGCGAGGCAGGAGAGGCGCTGGCAGCCCCGAAAGCTGACGGGCTGCACGGCTCCAACTGCCACGGGATGTACAGGGAGATTCAATGTGAAAAGTGGAAGATAATGTGCTCACACACTAATGGGCACTGAACTAGACACAGGCTCATTTTTCACATCATGTCATCTCTAAGGTTTGAATAAAAAGTAATGGCTAGAATGAGCCTGGATCTATCTCAGACATTATCATTTGCCTCCTCAGTTTTATTTGTGTTGACTTGTACAGTCTAAAAAGATGACAGTCTCCGGGCCCCCGGATCAGTGTGAGTGATAATACACAGCACATTACACTGCTGGTGACAGCTCCTGTTCTCCTCGCTGGCATCTGAGCGCGCCGCATCTCCCTCCGTCAGCTCAAATGCTATCAACTGACAGGAGAAAGGATCTCGCACAGGGGACATCACAAACCCTGTCTGTTATGATTTTATGAGATAAACTGGAGTTTCGAGGGTATCTTGTTCGGGAAATTAGTGTCAGTCAAACTTTGGGGGTTTTTCTTTTCTTTTTTTTTTTTTTTTTTTTTTTTTTTTTTTTTTTTTTTTTTTTTTTTTTTTTTTTTTTTTTTTTTTTTTTTTTTTTTTTTTTTTTTTTTTTTTTTTTTTTTTTTTTTTTTTTTTTTCCCTTTAAGAAGATAAATAGCAGGCTGGAGCAAAGTGGCTCTATTTACGCTGCCACACAAGCAGAGCCTCATTTGAAATTGTGGGGGGGGAAAAAGGAAAAAAAAAAAAAAATTTAAAAAATAATAATAATCTTTTTCTTGTGGTGAGGATAAAGGAAACATTCCAGATTTCATCTGAGCGTGACTAAACAGCCATGTAGCTCCCAGCACTTCCAGCACAGCAATTCTTCTACGTTATATCAGTATTTCTTTTTCCTCAAAAAACATCTTCAATTTCCTCACCAGCCAACGGCCTGGATCCTAAAAGTTGCTCAAGCCATTGCATTCAACTATAAATTCATATAACCTGAGACTTCTCAGCTGAACCCTCCACGCTCGGCCCCACAGGCACAATGCTTAATTAAGTGTAATACCCTTATTTAAGACGGGCAGTCTCAGTAAGCCTGGTAAGTGTTCCAGAAATTATTTTCAGAGATTTTTTAGCTACAGGAATGTACAAGGGAGGAAAAAAATATATTACCGAGATAATCTACAGCCTCCAGAGGATCCCAGCCTCACAGAGATATATGCAAAAAACCCAATTCTTTTGTTTAACCTGGAAGATAATTCGAAACCTGCAGCTAATGAATCCCGGGAGGTTAGAGGGGGTTTGGATTAAGCTCCAATTTGCTAATCCTGCTGCTGGAGGTGGGGGAGGCTCCTGGCAGGGCAGCCCCCTCATTCAACACGGGGGTGGCTGCCCAGGGAGCTGCTGTTTGGGGGTGTCCTGGCTGGATCCCACAGGGATGGGGCGCGGCAGCCCCCCCATCCCGCTCACGTTGCAGCAGCTCAGCCCTGGGGATGTGCAGGTGCTCCCACCTGCAGCGTTACCCACGGACGAGGTTTTCACGGAGCTGTTCTGTTCTCTAAACCCACCCAGCTGCTTTCCTTGCACTCTCAATAAAACACACATTTCAGAACCTTAAAAACCGTGCAAGTCCTTGAACCACAATCTGCCAGTTGTGGCAGCTGTTTCCCAGGCAGTTTCAGATTCTTCTGCTACAATCAGTGCGTCCCACTCGGCTGAAGTTCCTGCGAGTGTTCAACTCTGAGTGGTCCTTTGCAGGCCTGCTTTGAGATTTCCTCTGCTCCCCAGGTGAAAAGATGCCACAGAACACACAAAACGGGCAGGATGGTTCGCTGCCAGCTCTGCCTCAGCAGGATCTCTCCTGCAAAGCTGCTTCCTGTCCCAGTGCTCCATGTATTTTATCAGCAATGGGAATTAAAGCCACGACAGAAGTAAAACCCAGCGAGGACAAGGGAAGAGATGGAAGCAGCAGAATTAGTTCTTTCACCAACAGGAGGACTGTGAATGCTTTTCTCACGCTCACAAGTGTGAAAACCAAACCCACGGTGGATTTTGGACCCCCCCTCAGATGCTCTGCTTGAGCAGAAACCTCCTGTTTTGGGGGTCTTGTTGTTGGTACTTAATTCTTCAGGAGAACAAACAATTGCACATGCATAGGGGTGAGCTAATTGTGGCCTTCCAGTACCTGAAGGAGCTGGGAGAAGGAGAGGGGTGGGAGAGGGACTTTGGACAAGGGATGGAGGGACAGGACACAGGGAATGGCTTCCACTGCCAGAGGGCAGAGACAGATGGGAGATTGGGAAGGAATTGCTGGCTGGGAGGGTGGGCAGGCCCTGGCACAGGTTGGGCAGAGAAGCTGTGGCTGCCCCTGGATCCCTGGAAGTGTCCAAGGCCAGGCTGGACGGGGCTTGGAGGTGGAAGGTGTCCCTGCCCCTGGCAGGGGGTGGAATGAGAGGATCCTTGATGTCCCTTCCCACCCAAAGCATCCCAGGATTGAAGGATTCTATGACAGGTAGGGATGCACTGCCATGACCTGTGCCTGCACATGGACACACAGGACAAGGACATAAAATGCACCAAACTCGGAAGCCACTTGTCCTGCCTGTTGGTTTCTCTGGTTCAGCTCCTCAACTCAACCTGCCTGCTGGTGCCTCTTTTCCACCAGGCTCATTTCCAGCCAGACAAAGAGGTAGAAGCCCCAAAACAATCCGGTGTGGGACTCCATAAGTCCCTTTCCCTGGGGGAACCTCCGCTGCTATTTAGCTGATTGCAATTTCTCATCACAGCAATTCTCAACATCATCATTATCAGTACAGCAATCAAACACAAACAGGAGCTGGTTCTAAATGAGGGCTGGATGGGTAATGAAATAATTGCTTTGCTTCACAGCCCAGGGACACTCCCAGCCCCCAAATACCTGACCTTCTTCCAGCGTGGCAGGTACACTGAGCTTTCCATGTTTTACATCCCTCCTGGATATATTACAGCCATAATTCTTGCACTGCCCAAGGCACTGTGGAAATTCCAGCTTATCTCTGGTAACTCAGTGAATTTCCTTCGTACTTTTCAATCTGAAAAGACGTACCATCCAAAAATCTGTATTTATTATTATTATTATTATTATTATTATTATTATTATTATTACTGCTCTTGTTCACCCCATCAGTTGAGGGGTGGCTTCCCTTCAGCATAAGAACCAAGGGCACAGCCCTCCCCTGACACTGCTCACACCCACACTCCTGCTGAGCAACACACAAGGCAGTTTCTTATCAGTTCTGATCAACAAAACATCTTTTCTCACTGGAAAAACCCCACAGAAATGAAATCATTACACGACTTCAGTGACAAAGATTTATATTAGCATGGCAACAGTCCTACCTCCACTGGGCACCAAAACAGTTCTGAACAGAGCAAGACATCCTCCAAATATCTGCTACCTGTAGCAGCAGGCACACTGAGCACCCAGATGTCCTGGAAGTGTGATCAGTTTAGAAAATAACTGTCAATATTTCCGGAGGTTCTTAAGCTAGACGGTATTTAGTGTTACAGCTAAATGTTAAAGTTAATTCAATATATTTCTGGTGGTTCTCGTGTGCCAAGACTCAATTCCCTGTTCTTCACAAAAAGTTTGTGCCTCCCAGTCTTTTGGTGTGTTCAGTGTCCACGCACACTTTTGCAAATTAAATATCTTTGTCCAAATTAGGATCCACTGGGATCTCTGGAATCTCCAGAGCACTGTTCATCCTGGTGCACCCTGACATGGCATCCCCATCCCCACCTCAAACACCACACGAGTCCCTCATGGCTCCGAGGACAAGGGATTGGGGTGGGTTTTTTGTTGGTTTGGGGTTTTTTTAGATGCTCCTGCACAAGGGATCAGGGAAAGGCTGACAGGGCACTTTCCACCTGGCACAGGTTTATTTTCCTGCCAGAGCAGGTGCAATAATCTCCCACACACCTCTCCTACCTCCTCTCTGCCAAGCCCCACAGGGGAGCCCTCAAAGATCAGCAGATTGAAAATTGTTCAAGCTCATTAGAGTCTCTGTGGGCAAAATCCTCACTTTTGACTTTGGGGTTTTTTTCTGAATTAAAAATCCCAGTGAAGTTTTTACAATGAATCTCTGGAAGGTACGAGAATGGGCTCTGCACCCACATTTAGGGACAGTTGTGTTTCAAGATTGGTGGAATGTGGTGCTTATAAAAGCTGGGGGGTGGTTCTGTCTGAGCTGTGTTGGGATCACATGGACCCAAAAGTCGCACTGAAACCTTAAATATCGCAGAGGAAGAGCAGAAAAAACTGTGCAACCCCCTCTCCCAAGCAACCTGAGGAGCAAACCCCCTATTCCAGAGGCAGCACTTCCCAGGGCTCAGCCCAGCTCAGCTGACCTGGCCCAGCATCTCCAGAGTGATGCTGAGCTGCTCCTCTCCCCTCCAGACAGCTCCCTGGGCATCAGAACATCACTGAGGGGAACACAGCGAGATCCAGACAGGACAGATGAGCTAAAGCCTGTTTTCAGTTCTCCAGGTAATGATGAAAATAAAAACAGCCAAGCACCTGGCCCAAGAGATGGTACCTTGAAGCCTTGGTTATTGGAGAGAGAGCAGAGAGGAGCAACTGCAACCAGAGGAGGGTGCTCTGAAAGGGTTTAGGTTTTGGAACCAGAGGAAGATGTTCAGAAGGGTTCAGCCATCTTATCCCCCCAGCTGGAGGGGCTGCACAGAAAGGCAGCACCAGGCAGGCACTGCTGATTGATAAATAATTGACAGATAGATAATCTTCTTTCATGCTGGGGGATTTTTTTTTTTTCTCCTGCCTTCAAGAAGAAATTCCCCAAATTTAAAGTGAACTTTCTATCCCATATCCCAGTTTCATAAGAAATGCCCCACGTCCCCACTGTGCCTCCAGGTCGGACCCCATGGCCCCCAGCCAGCACAGCCCATCAATGTGGGCTTTGGGAGCAAAGTATTTCTCTTTCCTGGTGTTTCTCCACCACACAACCCCAGGGAAATGGCAGCACCGATTCCTGGGAGCTGACCAGCAGGACCGTGCTGGCACAGAGGCGATCAGGACTGGGGCTGCAGAGAGCCTGGACCTCCTGGTTGTGCCTGTCCAGCATCTGCGCACATCTGGACGCGGTGAGGGACGCGAGGGATGCTCGGCATCCCTGTCCGGGAGCGGCAGAGCCAGGTGGTGCCCCGGGAAGGGGTGATTGTACCCCTTTGAAAGCCCCCGGTTCCCTGGGAATGCCGGGCCGGGATGCGAGCACAGCCCGGGTTAAAGGCGGCAGTCCCGGCTCCATCCCCTCCCCGCATCACGGGGGGCTTCCCCGCAAGGTAAACACGAAAACGCCGCCGGAGGTAAATTCCGCGCCGGGATTTGACAGCGTTATATTTCCAAAGGTATCACGTCTTAATCAAATCTTCAGCTAAAGCAGCGCGGCGCCCGGCTCCGCCATAAACCCCCGAAATTATATAACACACATGTTTTTATGCTTTGCCAATTACAGCCGGAATGGGGACTGTTTGTTTCAGCCCCTCTAAAAATGAGGCGAGGATGAGAAAACAACCTATTTCCTTATTAGGTTCAGGAGTCAAAGGACTCAGCCAGGAGCCGCAGGCTTCAAGAGCATAGAAGATTAAGACATATATTGGATTCATGATGGAGGGCACAAAGTTCATTTTCAAAATAAAACAGAATTTTATTCATATTCCTTTTAAAATTCAGATTGCCATTTGCCAGCTGACCTGTGACATGGCAGCAGTGTATTACATTTTCAATGAGCAGCCTGTCTGGAGCTGGCAGGAGAGGAAACTGCTTCCTCGTGGAGTTTTTCCACCACCCTTAAATAGTAAGAATTTGTCGGGATTGTTGTCAGTAATGGTAGACGGCGCAAACAGGGACAGGGCAGCATATTTATTTTTAATAAGGCGACATGCAGAATAGCAAAGTCACTGGCATTATGCACTGAATGGGGCTAAAAAAATACACACACACACACACACAAAAAGAGAAATCAGAGCTCGGTTGCAATTTGTCTGCGGAAATCAGGGGTGGAAATACTTGGCAGATACATTGAAAATAAAAACAAAAGCAGAGCAGGGGAAAAAAAAATAGGCATCTATATTAAAAAATCAAATGCAAAAGCAGTCTGAGGCAAGTTTGCAGAGAGCGCGAGTCAAGCCAAGGGTTTCTATAGCGAGGAACCAGATTTCCCGAGCTCGCCATCTGTCAAAATTATATTACAAAAGGCACATATGCAAAGATACAAGACGACTGATTTTCATATATATTAAAACCCGTGACTCCCGTGGAAAAAAAAAAACGAGACGCCCAAAAGCTCCCACATCCAAGTTCGGGGCTTTGCTGCAATTCCACCGCCACGGGGACGGAGGGGGATGTCCTGCCAGGCACTGGGAATCCAGCCACTCGTGTCCCTGGGCACGCAGGAACGCCCAAAACCGTTGGATGTGGCCTCGAAGGTGCCCAGCAGAGGGAAGGATGGGACCTGCAGGAGGGGGATGGGGTGGGTGCCCCCTGTGCCTCCCACCACCAGCAGCCCAGGTGGGTGATGCTGCTCTGTGCTCTGAGCCAGGAGGGGGGGGATGAGGCAGCCAAACCCCTCTTCCCTGCTGGGTAGGGCTCCGAGCCCACGCTCCCGGGGTGAAACCCCTGCTCCCCACCCCAATTATTTGTGTATTGGATGCCTTTTGTCCCTTTGCAATCAAAGCCCAAGCACAAACCACGCCGCTCTCCTGATAACTTAATCAAGGACCCTCGGCTTCAATCTACCTGTAGATAAAATCCAGTGTCTATTTTGACATGGAGAAACAAATCCACTTACCGCAGGTGAATTAGCTAATCATCTATCAGTAAAAACACGGCTCGTGCTCGGCGGGAAGATGATGATGAATATAAATTCTCCACACGCTGAATTTTAAGATTTCCCTGGCCCCGGCTCTCTCATGTGAGCCATGTTAACCTGCAATCTGTAAATACTTAGCTGTTGACAATGTGGAAGCAGGATAAGCAATTCTGCTGGCAATCTATTTTACTTTCTGAGCAGCTGAGCTCTAGAGGAGATGGCTCCGGCCCGAGCTGGGATTGCTGGCAGGGAGCGGGAGGGACACCCATCCCTGCTGCCAGGTGTGCCTGCACACCTGGGCACTGGGGGTGTTGGTGTCCGGGGTGTGTGGTGATCCACACCAGCCTCCTCAGCCCACGAGGGGTCACACACAGCTGTTTACATTGCTCCTCCCCGAGCCAGAGCACAGCAATTTGACCATAATAGACATTTTTGCCTGATTCAAGAACACTTAAACTGACCACATCCCCTTACAGCTACTCCTGAGGTCCAGCTAACAAGTAGAAACACTGAGTTCTAAGTATGCCAAAAATACTAAAGGGAAAAAACCCACTTCTCATTTACTGCACCATTTTTCTATATTTATTTATTTAATTAATTCCTGATGTTTATCATTTCACATATTGCCTCAATTTAGAATATAAACCACTCTGAAATCCCAACCTGTGAACCCATGCAGGGTTGGTCCACGTGCTAACTGATTAAACTGGGCCTGGTAGAAGGTGTTGAGGCTGGTTATGGATTAATATTAACAGTGTTACACCACTGGTTTACGCTGCTGTTACTTTTACAATTAACCATCAGAGAAGATTCCTGGCTGCTCAGGCCATTCCCATCATTTTGGTGGATAATGTTGTAGAGGAAGGGGCTTGGGCTCTGCAAACACACCCTGGTTGAGGGTGAGGGCCATGTTTGATGCCAGGGCTGTGACTGCTCCTCCTGGGAACTGTGCCTGTTCCTCCTGGGAGCAGTCACACCACTGAAGAGTGGAGGACTCAGACCCAAAGTGGAGAGAGAGGAGCCCACAGCAGCCTCACGGATCCATCACAGACTGGAGCCGCTGCTCGCTCAGCTCTTCCTCCCAAACCCAGCGCTCGTTGGGCATAAAATACAGGCTCCTTAATTGGTGTGTGCTTCTCCAACATGTTTTTAATGAAAACGCAGCACATAACTCTTGGTTTGTTGGCTGGCAGAGCCCAATTTACAAAAGTGGGAGTGCAAGATAAGAACAGATACATCTGCAGCGCAGGCTGGGCAATGAATCACGCCGTGCCAGAGTTGAGCAGAATATAATTGAGTCCAACATCTCTGAGCACTTTCACCATAATTAATGATAATCTGTAACAGAGGAATCTGAGATTCCAGTTCAGAGAACTGTTTAATTAGGCCAAGTAATGAAAGCAGCAGCAGTACAAGAATATGGCCTGGCTCATGATTAATGATTCATGCTACTGAACACAAAAGTGCCGCACCGTTAACTCCGGCGGAGCTGCGGCGCTCTGGCATTTACAAAATAGTGAAATGCAGGCATTTTTGTGTTTTAAAGATGGGACTGGCAGCATCCCTTCCCCAGCTATTTACATGATAAATATGGTTGCAAAGGTAACCGTCCCCCCCCGCCCCCGGCCGCCTTTGTTCCGGGGGACTCGCAGATAAACACGGGATCAGCCTGGACATCGGTGCTGAGGGAAGATCTCTCTGCTCAATAATTAATGCCTTCACTTTTAAACTTAGTCAAACACTTCTGTTTTCCCTTTGTACTTGGCTAACACAGACAAGCCCCGGTGAAACGCCGTGCTCTGGGTGCAGCCACAGAGACGCGTTCGGCTCGCGGGAAGGAAAAAAGAATCAGTTCATAAGGTACAAAATGGAAAAGGGGAAAAAAAAAAAAAACACAACAAAGAACATGAAGAGATGGTAAGTTTTTTGCAGGCTTCCACTTTTGCTGGGTCAGGGTGCAAAATGTAGAGCAATTTGACACGGAATTGCCCTGGAAGGGTAAGGGACATGACAAAAGAAGTGATAAGACTGCCTGGGGCTTTAACTTACAAGCCAGCAAATTATATGGGTTTTATGTGACTATTTACTCGGCCATTCAATGAAACAAGGAGCACTACTTATCATGGGCACTGCAGAAGCCCCCGGTACATATGCAAGGTCTGAGATAAGAACACTTTTACAAAGGAGCATGTTCACTAATGTCTCCATTCCCCACCAGATTAGGTCTCCTTGGGTGCCTCTTCAGAAGCTGCCACGGTTCAGCACCCACCGAGACTAATACTCGTGCAGGAGACATTATCTGCTCTCTGGCATAATGGCCCAACATTTCCACCCTCCACCTTCATGGGGGACCCCCTGCCCTGCACCCTCTCCTTCCCCTCTCCTCCTGCCTGGCACACAGAACGAGCTCCTTCAGCTCCTCCTGGGCCTGATGGCCGAGCTTGGGGACATCGGGGGCTCCAGTGGTGGAGCTTTGAAAGGGATGAGAGACTGGCCAGGGGAAAAGAATGGGGTCACAGAATATCCTGGGCTGGAAGGGACCCACAGGACCATCCAGTCCAACCCCTGGCCCTGCACAGACACCCCAACAATCCCACCCTGTCCCTCAGAGCGTTGTCCAAACCCTCCTGGAGCTCTGGCAGCCTTGGGGCTGTGCCCACTGCCCTGAGGAGCCTGGTCAGGGCCAACCACCCTCTGGGGGAAGGACCTTTCCCTGAGATCCACCCTGAGCCTGCCCTGGCACAACTTCATACCCAGAGTGAGAAACCAGTGACCAGTGTGAGTTTCTGTCAGCACACTTCCCTGGAGAAGAGGAGCTTGAAGAAAAACCCACCTAAAGTGAGAGGAGAATGGATGTGCTTAAATTATAATGTCAAATAATGAGCAGGGCAACTTGTGAATCTTTAATGGACGTTTTAAAGAGCTCATAAACTTTTGGGTGAGATTACAGAGGCTCTGAACCTGTCAAACACCACTCAGTTGTTTGACAAAGACACACTGGCAAGTGCAGATCAGGGATCCCACACCTGTGGAAGGGGAACTGTGGGAAACCCTCCCAAGGGAGGCAGGGCAATGTTTGATTCTCATTATAATTTATATTCTCAGAAAGGAAAACCTTAAAAATCTGAAGGCATACCCAAAGCCAAGCCAGTGTGGAAAGGTTTGGGTCGGGTCAAGCAGAGAAACCCAGTGCAGCTCTGGCCAACAGAGGAGCAAGGAAGGAGGTTTGTAGCAGGTCCCAGATTCCAAAGGCACTTCCTACAGGCCGCAGAGGGGACATGGTGACAGCCCATCCACGATTTCCTGACAGGTGATTTCATAAGGACTCAAGGAAAGCTCCCATCGGAAACCAAACCAGAGCACAGCGATTGTTCAGCCTCTCCCTGTGTCCCAGGTTACTCAGTGCACCTCCCACATTCCTGCAGGGAGCACAGGGAATGTGTCTCTTTTCTGCTCAGATACTTCAGGTGACAGGTAATTCATCCCCCTGTTTGTAAAAGGTCCCAGTGGCTTCATCCCTGTTGCTACTCAGAACAGGAACAATACCGTTACTTGGACCGGTGATCTCAGCACCGCAACGGAACATCACAAACCAAGCCTCGTCCTGAAATCTTCAAAGCTGCTGGGATCTACCCCATCCTGTAATTTATTCTGCATTTCATTAGGAAGTGATTTTAGTATTTAAATCGGAGCTCTTTTTTTTTTGCCCCCTCACCGAAAGTTCCCGGCACGTCTGCGCTCATCACTGCCAGCGCCGGTCCCTGCGCTCCCCCTGCCAGTTTGTCACGAGCCTTTCTGCAAATGAAGCTCAGCTGCTCAGGAGTTCAGCAAGGAAATGCTGAAACGACATCACCACAGAAATATTTTTATACTCCAGTCAGCAGCCTTAATTTTTTTCCTATCGTCAACCCAAGAAAAATTAGCCTGGTGACGTCTGGCCCTGCTGAGAAAATAAACAGAGAAGGAAGTGTTGAAATCAGCCGGTGCTCTCCACGTTCTCGTGCCAAAGACTGACTTATTTTAGGTTTCTTCAGGAGCACTAAGCTGAGTTCAAGGCTTACACCACCGAGAGATGAGCCTGGCTTGGTCCTGCGGGAGAACTGCTGTGCCAACACGGCCGGAGGGTTTGTCCTGGAATTTGTTCCTCTAAAACTTATGCAGAGAGAGAGAAACTCCAGTTCACAAAAACTCATTGCTGGAGTTGTTCTCCCAAAGCCCTGGCACATGGGGGAGGGAGGGAGGGCACGAGACTCTTCTCTCTCTGAATTCCAGCAAGGGCTGCTCAAGGAATGGGAGTTACAGTGACGGGGCCAGGCAGAGCGAGAGGCTGAGGAGCGGTTCCAGAGCAAAAATGCAGAGGAAAATAATAAAAATCATTAAAAAGCATTGTTAAAGCCACTGTAAACCACAGGACACCCTGAACACTGGTCAGGGGAGAGCTGGGGCAGCCCCACACTGCACAGGGGAAATAGGAAGCCACCACGCAGGACACTGGTGAGATTAGTGCCAAGAGCTTCACACGCTGGGAAAACCAAGGAGTGATGAGGAACACGACAAAATAAAGTTGTAAAACCTGGTGTTAGTGCTTTCTCTTGCATCTGTTCACCTTGAGGCTGTTCCTCCATCCTGGGGTCATTTTTGGGCCCCTCTTGCCAAGATGGACCTGGAGGGGCTGGAGCGAGTGCAGGGAAGGGAACGGAGCTGGGAAGGGGCTGGAGCAGCAGGAGGGGCTGAGGGAGCTGGGGGGGCTCAGCCTGGAGAAAAGGAGGCTCAGGGGGGACCTTCTGGCTCTGCAATCCCTGACAGGAGGTTTAGGGGGGATGTGGCACTTGGGACATGGGTAAGTGGTGGCCGTGGCAGTGCTGGATTAATGGCTGGACTCAACGGTCTGGGAGGGCTTTTCCAACCTAAACCATGATCCCATCTCCCTTCTCAACGGCTTGAACACCCTTCAGAGGTGTATTTATCCAGCCTGGCCCACCTGCAGCCTCGCCAGGGGGTCGGTGGCTGCACAAGGACAGTTGTTGTGCACTTTGAACAAAACAGCGAGACTGTGCTGTGATTCAAAGATTCCCATCAGCAGTTGATGGGACTTCTGATCCCAGGCAGGGGATGACCCAGCACAGCTCCTTCTCATCCCCCCCGGGCTGGGAGAGCAGCAGAGGCTGCAGTTCCATCTGCAGGGACCCAAACAAACTAAACCAGTCCCTTGGACTGACTAATGCCATCGCTGGAACAGCTGGATTTATTGACTTTGCAAAATCAATAGCTATTTTTATTAATCATCTTTAGATAGCATGATGCTCCTACTATATCTCTTTCAGTGACTAATACAATAAATTTCCCCTTTTGATGTTCCCTGACATTTGAGCAAATTAAATGGAGCATTAAATATGATCCTCTTTGGGACAAAAGTGGGCAGAATCATTTGTGACTACTTTATTAACTGTTATGAGAATACTGGCAGCACCTTCCTGAGTGTTGTTCAGCATGCAATATTTATTAGTATTTAAATTTGCCAGAGCAGTGCTATATTACTATGGATCAAATGGTTTTAGTTTGGTGAAATGGAAATATTTCCGTATTTACTTTTATTTGGAACGTGGCACCAGCTGAGGGCCCAGAGTCCATCTCTGCTCTGTGTGTTACAGGAAATCCTTATAGTCTGCTTTGCTCTCAAAATGGATGATACCACATAAAAAGTTCACATAGAAATAACTTTTTGCCAAGAAATAGTTAAATTAATATTTTTGAAAGGTAGCCGAATAAGAACATTTTTTTTTTTTTTTTATTCTGAGAAAGTGACACCAATTTACCTGCATGGTCAATCAAATACTACAACTTGGAAAACTGAATTTGACTGAGAGGGGGTCCCTGACCCTCCCAACTAGATCCCATAGAAGTCCATGGGGTTCCTGGTGTGTTTTTAATGTGCAGGCACGTTATTGTCAACGTATTTTATGTCAGCTATTCCTGGTATTTCCATTTACATCTCCAAAGAACGGTAAAAAATACAAACTAATCAAATTACAGCCCCTGGACACTCCCTTCCTCCCCATCTCACAGGGGGGGTGTTTCAGGAGGAAGGATGGTGAGCAGTAAATTACTGAGCTCGTGGGTCAGGGCAGCACAACTCAGATTCAGCTCCTTCTGTCGATCAAGTGTTTATCAATTCTTGCACAAAACACCCATTCAGGCCCTGGATGTGCCTAGATTATGTCTTGATAGGAGATTAATGCTACAAGGCTTCCTTCTCCTCCCTCCAAAATTGGAAGCACAATCGCCATCATCTCCCCCAGCAGCACGAGGGCCTTCAGAGCCGCTCATGGCAAACATTGGAGTTTCAGATTAAGGAGATAAGAACCAATTGACATAAAATAAGAACCATCCTGAATTTTATAAGCAGGCTCAGAACGAACCCAGACGTGAGCCTGGGCTGGATGTGGAGTGCAGGGGGGAAATGAGAGGTGATCTGCCCCCCAAAGTGCCCCCCTGCAGGAGCACAGGGTGTGTCAGCACCGAGCTCAGCTCAGCTCATCAGCCCTGCCAGGGAACTCATCAACCCTCCAGGAGCACTGTCTGCACACAACCCTGCGATTCTCCCTGGCCAAGAGCTACACAACCAGGGTGGGCAGCCCTGGAGGGGGAACTGCTGCCCCGAAAGGCCCAGGTGGCACAGGGCTGGCACAGCCTCTGCATGCCCACCTCTCCCTGCAGATCTCATCCCCCTCGCCCAAGGACAGCCTCTCTGAGCCTCTGGCTCTGAGCACCTCCCACTGCTGGGCAGTGATGTCCCAGCAACACAGTCCTGGAATCATCTCCCAGCCCATGGATCCCCCCCGTGCCCACCTTGCCCCCAGCCCAGAGCACTGAGTGCCTGCCTTGGACACCTCCAGGACATCCAAACTCCAAAGGACACCTCTGAAGGACATCCAAGGACTCCAAACCTCCCTGGGCAGCCCCTGCCAGTGCCTGACCACCCTTTCCAGGAGAAATTCCTGCTGATGTCCCACCTGCCCCTCCCCTGGGGCCGTTCCCTCTCCTCCTATCACTCATTGCCTACACCACACCACACAACAATTTTGCTACATGTTCCCCACTGATGAAGTGTTATGGCAGGAAAGAGCCACAATAAATGATTTTCCAAGTTTTACTACTTATTAGGAAAAAACAATGAGGGAAAAAAAAAGTTAATTTGAAGTAGCTACGCAGGTTCCATCATTTTTTAATAAGAACAAAGCTACTTTCCCAAGTATTTCCTTTGTTGTTCTCTTTCCCCCCTCCAAAATGTAATTTAAAATAAAATTTTATTTCTAAAATAATATTATATAAATATATTTTCTTTATAAAATAAAATATCTTTATCTTCAGGTGCCAATATAAAGATAATAAAATAACACATTAAAACCTCTACTCTCGTCTGCTGCAGTCTGCTTCCTCAGGACAGCGTTTTCCCAGCCACCTGTTATCCCAGGGAGCCACCCTCTCCTATTTTTCCTGCTTTGAGAGATGTTAAAGCAGCAGAAAAGGGACCTTGTTTTCCAGCAGACAACAAGGGGACAGCCCTTCCTCAGCACCCAAAATACTGAACCAAGTGGTCCCAAAGATGCTCTGACTCAGCCCCTCCCTGGGTGGGGAGAACAACAGCCACACCCTGAAAAGGCAAAAATGCTCAGACATGCTCAAGGGCTTTTAATTTCTTTGTAATTTTTCAGATTTCAGCAATGGGAAAGATTAAAAAAAAAAAGAAAAAGTCAGGAGCAAGAAGTGGATTGTGCCTCTTGGAACAGGACAGGGAGAAGGACCCTCACAATCTCCCCATTCAGAGTCACTGAAATGAGCTTTCTGCAATAAGCCAAGTCATGTCACCAGGCTCCTTTTAGACGATCTGAAGATTAAAGGCTCTATTCCTGGAGGGTTCCCGTGGCATTTACTCAGGGATTTTTATCAAGCTTTATGTGATGGGCTACCTAACACACCTCTTCCAACCTTAAGAGCTAACAGGAATTTGGTATCTCTCAACATGGATTTCTTGCTGTACTGTGGAATATTTGGCAAACATCTCGAGACTGTAACCAGGGCAAAGGCAGGAGAGAAAATGAAAGAAGGGGAGAAAAGTGGCCAAAGATTCAGAGCAAACATTTAGATTCGAAGGCAAAGTCTCTATGAATACAAAGCGTGTGTGTGTTAAATCCACAGGTTTGTATGTCAAACCCGCCGGTTCAACCACAGTGCTGAAATTTCCCGGGCCAGGATCAATCAGTGGGGTGGCCCTGCCATGGTCCACGCCCATGGGGTGCCCCAGGCAGCCAGAACCCAGCTCCAAAACACACCACCAGAGTCACTGCCATCAACACAGCCTGCAGCAAAGGGTGGGATGTGGTACAGCCAGAGTAAAACCAGGAACGTGCTCAGAGAGCTCCAGTGCTACGAAACTTCATGTAAATTTATCAGGAAGCAGAGATTTAATAAAAAAAAAAGTGAGGTTGCTTGAAAGGAAAATGCTTTCTAGAGCATCCTTCAGCTCTACACTGAGTGCCACAGCACTGACAGAAATCCCTCTCCAAGCCTGGAGGACTAAACCCCAAACCAAACCCTCAAACACACAGCAGGTTGTTGCTGTCCACGCACGGGCTTTGGAACCACATGCTCTTTAAGACCCCTTCCAACCCAGATTATTCTGTGCTTCTATGAACCTCCCTCACCCCCAAAAAACCCAAACCAAACCAACACAAACAACAACAAACAAACAAACAAAACCAATGGTGACACTTGGCACCAGCACACAAGCAAGAAAATCCAAACTCTGCTGAATAAAGAACACCTCACAACATCAGCATCACCAGCAGGAAAAGACATTTTCTGGCAGTGCTGCTTCTGTGCAAGAAGCCCCCTCCCTCCTGCACATCACCAGAGGGGCTGTTTGGAGGTAGACACCACGATTTTTTGGGCTTAGGTCAGTGGAAGCTGGTCTGGGTCACACTCCCCTTCCAAACAGAACAGCAATGCACCCAAGCCCAGGGATGATCATGCTGAAGGCTCTAACAATGACTGCTGCTGCAAACCCATCAAAGAGGATCAGGATGTTTGCTCTTAGGAGAGGAAACCAAAAGAAATGGCCACACCAGGGCAAAACAGCAGGAGAAAGGGCAGGATGAAGGGCTCTCCTAGAGACATCTGCCACCAGGAATGCTGCTCTCCTGGGTTCAGTGGAACTGCAGGAGGCTACACAACGCCCTGTGGGTCACCCCAAGCCCTGGCTGCCCCGTGGTGCCACAGCCAGGCAGGGCACAGCCCCTTCCCTCACCCACCAGCCAGACCCACCGTGCTGGTTTTAACCCTCACATTCTAAAACGGTGCAATCGCTGCAGGTCACGAACATCAAATGCCACGAGCCCTTCCAGCTGTGCCTCTGCAATGGCCTCCTGACAGAAGGGCTGCAGCACAGTGATGATAATAATAATATCCCACAATCACAGAAACCACTTGCAGTGTCAACAACGTACAAAACCCCACAGAAACTCCACTGCTCTCACCAAAGGGCATCCACCACTTACAGCACCTTCTATCTCCCATTCCAAATGGACTGGTTTTACTGGGGAAATATGAAATAAAAGGGTAGGGTAAACAGGCCCTGGCTGAGCTGCTCTATCTCCAGGAAAAGGTATGATATGTAAAGTTTTACCTGAATGCCTCAGACATGCTCGGGCACCGCAGAGGAAGGACCGAGGGCACGCTGGCATCGAGTTGTGCTCGTGTGACTGAGCCCAGCCAGCCCAAAGGCTGCACAGGCGGAGCAGGAGAAACCTTGGGAAGGGGAGCAGCAGCACCTCAACCACCAGCCAACCACCCAAAAGGGTGGGGAGGGATGAGGAGGGAAAAATATCAGGGCTGATCAGGGGGAATTCAAGAAAGGTGCTCCCAGTTAGGGTGGAGAGCCAGAGGAACCACCCACCTGGGATGGGAAAATGCTCTGGGATCATCACAGCTGGAGAAGGAAAAGGCAGCAGGAAGCAATATGATGTGTGCAGAGGGTGATGGGAGAGTTTCTGGCAGAGAAAAAGTGGCCAGGAGAGGGGAGAGAGGGATGAAAAAGGATCGGAGAGAGCAGGGGAAGAGCTGGGCCAGATCAAAGAGAACCACCGGCCCCTGGGGACTCGTGTGAGGTTTTATTTAAGTCTGTACTAAAAAGAAAAAAAATCAATTAAATTAACAAAATGGTTTACATTAGAATTCATCAAAAATACCCTTCAAAGAAAGAAAAAAAAAAAGCTTTAACCAGGGTGATATTTTTATAACTCTCGGTGCCGTATCCGACACGTCCTCCTGGCCCCAGGAACGCAGTGAGGATCCAGCCCCTGGGCTCTGCTCCAACACACTGTGGCAAGAACTTACCCCCCATCCCCAAGGAAACACCCCCTCTAACTCATCTGGACACCCTCTGGAAAGAAAAGGGGTCATTATCCAGCCTTGCAGATAATAACATCCTCAGCCCCCACTTTTTGGATGTGGCACAGTCACAGGATGAACACAGCCTCCTCCTTCCCTCCTTCCACACAGACTTAAGGAAGCTGCTCCAAATATTTGTGTGTCCCCCCCTACCCCTCCCCTTTTTTTAACCTCCACAGAGGACATTTAAACCATAGCTGGCATTCTGTAAAACTCTAATTTTAATTATTGCCACAGAGGTTTGCACTGCAAAAAAAAAAAAAATCAGAGTTTTGTCTCAGGAATTTTCTGCTTCAGAACAGGCTTAAATTTTGAGGGACAGTTTCTCAAAATGTGTGTCCTTACAGACTCACAGACTGGTTTGGGTTGGAAGGGACCTCAAGGGTCATCCCTTTCCAAGTGTGTCCCTGCAGCACTCTGGATTAGAGCTGGAGACACGGAGACAGGAGAAACCCCACTGTTCCTATCAGTGAGAGCTGTTCCACTGCTTTTTTTATTAATGCAAGTGTTAAACGAGACTATATATTACTGACAATTTACATTACCCTGCTTAAACTGTGTGGACAGGTGGACAGGGGAACAGGGAATTAAACCAGGAGAGACTGTGGTTTAACATGCAATACCGTTTATGTCCATGTATGCCTAAAATAAAGGTCTGGAAGCTAAAAATACCGAGGAAAAAGAGTGTTTCCTCACATTCCAGGTTGGTATTTCATGGCAGGAATGTGAGAAAATAGATTTACTTTTTTTTATTGACTCGAAAGAAACTTGTCTACTTAAAAATCTGTCTGAATGGGGAATGGCACAATCTGCCTATAGCTGTGATTATCGATCTGGTTTGTGATCCCCCTCTCTCAGGGGGTGAGTGAGTGCAGCTCCTCCAGCTGAGGTCAAGAGGAGCTGTGGCCGAGCCAGGCACGTGCCTGGCCCTGGATTTGGGGCTTTTTAACCATAAACCCAACAGAACCACTGAGGATGGAAAAGCCCTCCCAGCCCATGGATCCCACCCTGCCCCCAGCCCAGAGCACTGAGTGCTTTTCTGCAGCTCCCTCAGCCCCTCCTGCTGCTCCAGCCCCTTCCCAGCTCCATTCCCTCCAGCCCCTCCATGGCTCTCTTGTCTGAGGGTCCCAGAACAGGACACAGCCCTGGAGGTGCCCCAGCAGTGCCAGCACAGGGGACAGTCCCCTCCCTTCATCATTTTGGATGAGGAGACCGAGGAACACCAGCAAATCTTTTCCCATGGCCACGCTCCATGGTATCCAAAACCACAGGCGGATGAAACCACAAGGAAACCTTCTCCAGGATTCACAGGGACGCCGGGAAGTGGCAACTGCCTTCAAGCACCTCAAATAAATCTTCTTTTATTCTTTCCTTCTCTCCTGACCTGGATCCGGCTGCCGCTGCACACGAAAGAAATTGCGAAGGCTTCTCAGTCACCGCTACTCGGGTTCCTTTTGCACCACAGCATTTGTCATTGCCAAAACAGCAGAGTTTAATTAAGTGTTGTGAGCAGCCTAGTGAGAAACACACTTTAAATTAAACCTCTGCACACGCAGCTATTGGTTCTTTACCTCCTGAACAATCAGCGGGGTGTTCGGCATAAATTCCTGCTCTCGAGGGAGAGGCAGCTCCCCGCACCCCCAGCCATTCACAAACGATCCGCTCCCCCACCACCAGATCTTATTAAAGCACATTTAATTATTTCTTACTTTTAAACACCGGTGGATGAAGGCGGTAATTAATGTGCCTCCCGCTAAACATTTTATTTACTCTTGATATATTAACGGTATTACCGCGAAAACGCGCTACAGTTTGGGGTTTAACAGAATTACTCCTCAAATTATCCTTCGATGCATCAGGAGAGCGCTGATGTAACGGGATGAATTATTTTAGCACCCCAGAGTAACCCACGGGCACGAGTGAGTGAGGGGTTTAATTTTTTCAAAATGTTTTTACAGTTACAGATTACCAAGGATACTTAAATTAACGGCGCGGGAGCGAAGGATAAGGTGGGGGAAAAAAAAAAAAATAAATCCCAATCTTAAAAGGTGTTGACTTGTGGTTTTCCTATGGGAGGGAAATAATTCAGCATAACCCTACTGCATAACGATCCTCCTAAAAACAATAATTGTTAGGAGCAGGTAAGAAATATTCCAGTGACATTCAGGCATTTTTTTCCTGCCAGCTGCAAACATGCATTTATCTCCTGCAAATTCAGACTGGGATTGATACTTGTGGGTATCAACACATGTGCACGTGCAGCCATGGAAATGCCTTCCTCACCACCACTGGGTGCACAAAGGTGGGGGAGAAGGAAAACGTTTGGCCCTGGGGGTGCCATGGAAAGATGCTCAGAAGGTGTCCAGGGGAGTGACACCAGGTCTGTGCCCTCCCCTGAATGGAGTCACAGCAGGCAGGGCTGGACACGAGTTTTCAGTCCCTTTATGCTCCAGCCTGGCCCTTAATGACAAAAAAAATCTAAAACCTTCTTTTTTATTATACACAAATTATTTTCGAAGATATTTTTATCACCCCTTATGATGCTTTTGTGTGTGTGTGCATGTAATAAAAGTACAGTTGAACACCAACATGAAAATACTTTTGGAATTATCCTGGTAAATGAAGCAGGGGTCTTTTGTTACAATAATTCATAGGAATCTTGAAATTCGAAAACTAAAATAAATGTTTTTGTTATTTCTGGAAACCCCTAGCACAGGGGGAAGAGATCCAAACCTGAGTATCCATGGTCCAACCCTGAACATCAGCTCTGTGTGCTGGGCTCGTGCTGGGCAGGATGAGTGACTTTGTGAGCCAAGACCGAGGTGACCATGCACTGAAACCCTCTGCTCCTTCCCTGTTCTCTGCTCCAGCCCAGCTGTCTTCCAAAAGATGGGACAACCAAGTTAAACTGCCAGTCAGAGCCTTGGCTCCTGAATTATTTTTATGTCCAGTGGCTGAGGGCAGCAGGAACTGCAGCTTCTCTGTTTGGACAGTGGGTGGTTTTCACCTGTAAACAAAAATGTAAGTATTTGTGGTCACATGTATTTTATGCATCTTCTCAGTAAAGTGTGTTTTCTAGACATAAAGGCCCAAGTTGTGGCTGCCCCATCCCTGGAAGTGTCCAAGGCCAGGCTGGACAGAGTTTGGAGCAGCCTGGGCCAGTGGAAGGTGTCCCTGCCCACAGCAGGGGGTGGCACTGGATGGGCTTTAAAGTCCCTTCCCACCCAAACCATGCTGGGATTCAAGGAGAGATTCTTCCCCCAAACCTCTACTTTGGTGCTAAAGCCTAGTTGTGTTTTCTTCTCTTCTGTTTTGCCAAGGGCATCTCCTTGCTCCACATCAACCTTCCCAAAGCACAGGGTATGAAAGCGGATTCTGTTCAAGTTCTGCCAGGACCTTGCAAACCAGTGACACCTCCACAGGGACTGGCACCACCTCCACCACCACTCCTGGTGAGAGGCCCCTCTGTGAGGGCACTCCCTGGGGAAGGACAGAGTTTGCTGTGCTGTGTTTGTGCAGTGCCAGACGTGGTTTAAGTAAATCAGTGACCAAAGGTCGCGGGTGTTGCGGTACAGAAGGAATAAGAACACCTCAGTGTGTGCTTAGAATTCACCTTCAGCCCTGGCTTGGTGTGCAAAGGGTGCTCTCCTCGCTGTGGTTTCTCTCAGTCTCAGGTAAGGGGACATCCCAGGGATCGTTCTCCCTCATCTCTCACCACCTTCGTTCCCTGGTGCTGCAGAAAAATCAGAAAGAGAAAAATAACGAACCAAAATTATTATTCTTTAAAAGGGAGGACGGTCTCCTTTGGGGTGGAGTTTGTCCAACTGACCACTGCAAGGAAAACAGAGGGACTTTAATGACTTTCTCAAGGAGCGTGTGGTGCAGTGGAAAGACTCAGGGGAAGTGATACAGGGGCAGGAATCCAACCCCAGAAATAAATAAATAATGTTGGTCTGCAGCGCCAGCCAAGCCACCACTCAAGCAAAATGCTATTTTAAAAAGCACTGAAGCATTTTCTAACTTATCCCCAGGGATTTACACTTTAAAAAAAATAACATAATTCACTGGCTTCCTTCAAATGCTCCGAGCAAATCACAGCTCCTCGTAAAACACACGGCCAGGAGGAGAACCCTGGTCCCTGCTCTGCCACCAGGATGGGCTCCCACTCCTGCCTCTTGCAGCAGCAAAGGTAACCTCCCTTGTGTGGCTTTAATATTATTTGCATGTTTTTAAGGTGAAAGCAGCTTAAGTAAATGGAGAAAATAAAAGTGATCTTTTGATTCTTTGAGCGTTTCCATGAAGAGGGGGTGATTTATATGTCTGTGCAACCGCTGGCCACTCTGTTTAGGCACTTATATCTATATTTCCTCTTATTGTGGCTCTCTCAAGTGTTTGATAGACTAAGGTGGAGGCATTAATTGAATTCAAGTGTAGACATCTGAAGTATTTTTATTATTATTTTTAGTTCTCTCACCTTTTATTTCCATTAGCAAAGAGACGCAGTCGCGGTGGGGATTTACGGCTAAAAGACACAAACAGAGCTGGCTGCAGATATCAAAATAAAACTACTTTACCTGAGAAAAAAAGAGTTCCCAAACCACTTAAGCTGAAAAAAACCCCCCATAATAGAACAAAGCCCCTGTGTTTTCCCAGATTTCAGAGCCACGACAGGCTTGTAAGTTCTTACGCTGCATCCTGCACTGCTGGACCAGACAAAACTCCTTCTCCTTGGAGCCCTGCTCCTGTTCAGCCACCAACCTCCAGCTCCCCCTCACACAGAGTGGGGAACAGAGACACTGAAATCCCACCTTTCCACGCCTGCAAATATAATTCAGCTTTCTGAGAGGATAAAGCTGACAAGGGAGTGGGGAAAAAGGAAAGGTAAGGATGGACAAAGCGCTCGTGTCCCTGTGCAAGGCACGGCCGCACCCACGGCCCCCTCCAGGGCAGGAGACACCCCTGTCCCCTCTGGGGGGGTGGACCCGAACCCCAGACTAAACCCCTCTTCTCTGTTAAGAAAGCCAAGCACATAATTGAAGGGCTTTCTCTGAAACTCTGTTTTCTCAGCTATTTTGGGAGGTCTGGGCCGGGTTGCTGAAGGGGAACCGTCAGTAAGATGCAGCGATGGAAGCTGGGAGGAATCGCTGCATTCCATGCTGCACACTTTGCATCATTAGCCTGAAATTTGAATGGGAGCCATTAGGAAGGGTTTCATATTAAAATGCATAAACATATGTCGGGCGGGTACAGGAACGAAATCCTCCAGCACAAGTGGAAGGATTATCTATCGTAAGATCGCTGGAAAAAAAAGATACGAGGGGCCTAATTTTTGGTCTAATACTGAAGAGCATCCTCTTGCTATTGATTGCAGTTAAAGTATTCAGAGGAACAGACAGGTGCCTCCAGAGGGCAATTCTGAGAATCTCAACTAGAAAGCCCCAATTTGGCTGTTTAAAGGATGGGAATCCACTGCATGGAAGGGAAAAAAGCTCCTGCACCTGTGTGAGTATCTGTTCTTTAGCTGCAAAATGATACAATCAGCTCCTATATTCCTATTATTAACACTAATAATTTCTCTCAGCCTTTCTTTTCCTGTAAAGCTAGAATTTAACACAGGTGCTGCTTGGATTTTTCTATTCTTGAGATTTATTTTTTTTTTCCACCTCCTGGGATAAGCTTTGAACCCTTTCTTGGACCAAACAAGTGGACAATATAAGACTACTTCGAGCTTTTACCAAAAAAAAGGCAGATTGGCAGCTTCACTGCTGGGTGTTTTCAGCCATAGCCCCTGGAAGGTGATTTCTTTCAAGAGACTTTATCAGAAAGAAAAAACAAAAGAGTTTGTCACAGCAAAACTCAGTCATAAGCCATTGTTTGTGAAACCATTTCCAGGTTTGGATGTGGGGGGAGGCTACCCCAAGTTACCCACATGGCCACCACTGCCCACCCTCCCCTCCTGAAGCCACCCTGGATGGAAAGGTTGAGGTCCTTTCTCTCCTGCTCAGCTCTTTAGGGGCCCCCAATGCATATTTTTGTCAAATTCTTATTTATTCCTGTTGAGATTTTTTTTTTCCAATTGCTGCTTGGCTCAGACTTTTAAATAAAAATGCAAATACTTCAAATCCAGCAATAAAAGTGTCCTGTTGTGGCACAGAAGTATTATTGGTGTCATAAATAAAGCACCAGCATTTGACTGCTGTGAAAAACACCCCAAAATGAAGCAAAGCTGTTTCCAGGGACCTGTGTGAGCAGCTCTTACTGGAATAACCCTGGAACAGCCCCGAGTCTGCCATGGCACAAACACCACCACTGCAAAAGTGCTCTTTAAAACACACCTGAATGGAGTGACTGAAGCTCCTGTCACCAAACATGAGCTGTTCCTGCTCGGAATTTTCCAAGGGATCCCACCTTTCTGGCCGACTCCATCCTACTGTCACTCAGGTGAAAAAAAAATGCTCCTTGAACATGACATTAAAATACCTGAAAATCAATTTTCAATTGTTAAATTGCAGTTTTCAAGTGTCAGGATGATCCAGCAGTATTTCAGTGCTGAGGTAAAGAGCAGCCTCTGTGGAGACAGAATTTCATGGGCAGAGGGACCCCCAGTTTCTCACAGACAGGTGTCACCACTCGTGGCTGAGGGACAGGTGTCACCACGGGGTGTCCCTGCCCTCACTCTGCCAGGGCCAGGTCTGGACTGGCTGCTCAAACCACATGCAAGTCGGTCACGAATCCCAGCAGCACTTTCAGCATGTGCAGCTTGTACTGCTGCCAAACTGTCCCGTCTCCAAATCACGCACAAAAATCAGGAAGCATAAAAGAAATATCGATTTTGGGGTGCAAGATGAATTTAAAAATCTTCTGTTTGTGCAAGGTCTGCGAGGAGCTCACCCCTCCTTCTCCTCCAGCACCGTGCAGGCAGTGGGTATGAACATCTCACCAGCCCCCCTGGCCCTGTCCTTCCCCACGTGGATGCTCCATCACACCCTGCCAGAGCAGCACAAGGGCTTCAAGGTGCCAGAGGCCAGTGCAGAGCATCCCCAGGTGAGGTGAGCTGGCCATGGGTGCTGCTGCATCAAAGCAGAGCATCAGCCCTGGCCTTGGCCTCCTCCAGCTCTGGGTGCCCCAAGACCACACCGCAACCCTCCTCCCCACGCCGAGCCCCCGTGGGGCGGCTGATCTCCAGTTCTTTACTGAGCTCCTTAATTTGCCAGCAGTATTAATTACTGCTCCTGCAGCCCAGCCCGCGCTGCCAGCTCGATTCCCCGGGCTGCCCTCCCGCTCCCCGCGATGAGCTGTGCCGCGGCACTCACGAAGTGGCGAGCGCTCGCCCCGCTCCGAGGCGCGAGGCTCCCGCGGCACAGACGTGAGCTGCCACCGGGACACCGAGGAGACAAGGCCACCGCGACGGGGAGGGATGGCCAGAGCCCTCGTGGCAGCTGACACGGCCCGGTGCCACCTCGGAGGGAGGCCGGGAGATGCACGTGCAGCCTGCCGGCCGCCGGGAGGGCTGGGGTTAACCCGGCCCGCGTGAACCTTAAACAAACTTACAGCAGCATTTTTCTTCCCGCAGACTGACATTTTTCTTTCTGTTTCGTCAGTCATATCTGAGCGATCAGACAGGCTCTACACGTGGTACACCCACCAGGATTATTATCTAGACCAAAGGCCCAGAGCTCATTGTAGCAGGCATGTAATTCTTTACAATGTATGCCACGTTAACTGTGTTGGGTTATCTATTCAACAGCTGACTGAGCTGGGCTCTCAAGCTCTTCTCAACAACCATGTAAGAAGCGATGACAATTGTACTACTTCATAACGGCTGCATGCAACTCTGACACACACTTCAGAGCAACCAGTCATCTATATAAACCAATTTCAAGAGCAAAATTGCATGGTGCCTCCACTCTGTTATAAACACAATGATATCCACTCAGAGCTGATAAATGCACTGCATTTCTCCAGAGCTTTAAAGAACAACTTCCCCGCTCCTGAGAGCTCCATGGGGCCGATCCGGGCCCTTCCCACCCCGGCTGGCGGTGGCAGAGGTGCCAGGGGCCGGGCACGGGCTCTGGGAAGGTGATGCTGACACGGCTCGAGGCGGCTCCCCCCTCTCCCAAGGCTGTGCCTGACGAGCTGCAAGAGAAAACAAGGTTAGACGTAATTAAGGTTTTAAATACTTATCGACTCCTTGGCAATTTTCAAATTAATTACTGTATCTTTCCGCGGGATTACACGCAATGTAATCCTTGTTACGGAATAAAATATCTATAGCAACCGCCGAGTCCTTGAAAAAATACTTCAGCACCAAGCACTCAAACAAAGGGGCAGATTAAAGACTGTCAAACAAATTAGAAACATTTTTCCTGGCTATTAGAGCTGGGGAAAGCGGAGTGTGGAAGCGGCACACGTCGGTGCAGCGCTGGCTGCAGACGGGCTGCCAAAGGGTGAGGCTCCAGTTTGGGGAATGCTGCAACTTCCCACCAATTTGAGGTGGCAAATTAGAGCTCTGAAGCGCAGGCAACGAGGCAGCCTCGCACTTTTTGCCTCATGCATTGTGCAACACACCCCACAGCATCCCAGAGCAAAGGAAAGATGAAATATAGCTATGGGGCCCTTGATTTAATGAACCCTGTAATTGAATACCAAAGCAAACAGACATCCTCAGAAAACACAACAATGATTATTCTTTTTTTTAATTCAGATAAAGAATAGGATCAATCTCTGTTTGCATTGTTCAACAGTACTACAGAAGAGTCAAAAAAGTGATCGAGAACAATCCACAGGTAATACTGTCTTCCTGTGTACTGTATAATGATTTAAATATTATACAAATTAACAAAAAAACCCCATTTATATATTGTTATCACACTGCTATTTTTTTCAGTCATGACCACTGAAAACACAACCGAGTGGGTCCATCCAAAATGCTTGGTGCTGCCACGCCAGGATGCCTGAGATGACTCATGGCCAAGGCTGTCCCTGGGGCTGGGATGCTCTGGGACAACATCCCAAGGGGAAAACAGCTGCCTGTGGTGGCTGGGGAGCAGTGGCAGAGGATCCAGGGAGGTGCTGGGACAGGAAGAGCCACGCAAGGAAGACATGGATGGGCTGGAATAAGCCCAGGGGAGTCCACAGGGTCCAGAGCATCCTGGGGATACCCAAAATTCAGCAGGCCCAGACTTGACAGCAGCCCTCACAAGTGTTTGTTGTGTTTGTTACCTTTGCTTTCTACACAGAGTTTAAAAACCACACTTTTCTACGCTGCTTGAAAAATGAAATTCTGTACAAGACTCGCACTGTCCTCCCCGACAGTTCCCAGCCTTGACTCATCCTTCCACACCAGAATTTATTTTTAAAGAAACTGTTACCAATGATCCCCATGGAAAGGCTTCCTAATCCCGAGCCACCCACCCAGCTGCAGCTGAGAACAGGGGCCAGAACGAGGCGCCGCCTCAGAATTAACTTTGCTTCCTAGATTGGTCTACAATCCTCATTTTACTCTAATTTAACCTTTCCTAGTTAATTTATACCGGTTCATCTTGGCAGGCTGTACCTGCCACAGTGATCATCTTCCATCAAGGCTCTGGGCGTGGAAGGGGCTGCTCTCTGTCGGCTCCGTAACCAACACACCTAATTAAAGTCCTTAAAAACCTTTAATGTGACAAGACGAGACAGGAACGGGAAAGGAAAATAAAGAGAGAGCCTTTCAATGACTTTAATCACACCGAGTTCCAGATCCCCACCAAAACACGGCGTGGGCTGAAAACTTCGAGCAGTTTTCCCCTTTTCCAGGTGGCTCCCGGTGTCCCGTCCCACCCCGGGCACCTCCCCGGGTAACGAGCACGGGAAAGTAAATATATAAAGTGCTTGTAATGAATGATTAAATTGTCCTCCAGGCACATTTTGCATATGAATATCGAAGTTGTGATTAACCGGTTATCTAACACATTAGCAAAGGCTTTAGCAAACACCGGCCAGCGCCGCGGTTATTTGCCAGCCCTTTCTGGTTTAAATGGAGCTGGAGCAGAGTGTTTGCTGGAGTCCCAAATTCCGGCCAACAAGGCCATCAAAGCCGGGGGGGATTGCGGGCTTTTTCACCCAGGAGGCTTTTTTTGCTCATTGTGAGCCTGAAATGCCCCTCACTAGGCTCGCGATTAAGAGCGATTTAAAAAAAATAAACAAAACAAAAAAACAAAACAAAACAAAACCGGAAAAAAAAAAAAACCACCAAACAACGGAGGCAGGGAACAACTTCCCGTGCCAGTGAGGAATGGGAATTGCTCGGAGCTGGGAAACAATGGTGCCGAGACAAAGGGGACATCTGGAGCTCGGCCCCGCTGCCGGCTGCGGGGAAGGGGGGACCGAGCGCGTCACACCCGGAGCCCCCCGCCTTTTAATTGCTGCATTTACGAACGGGGCTGACACCCTCGGAGGAGGGCAAAGCCCGTCTGGAGGTGCCTGGAGGAGTCCCTGCCCATCGCCGCGGGATGCGGGTCCCACCCCGGGGGGAGGCTGTGCCGTCACTGTCCCCTCACCCTCCGAGCAGCGCACAATAATGGCACGGAAAGGTTAGCACAGCCTTCCCCCACCAGCCACTGAAGCGCTACCGAGAAAATGAAGAGGAAAAAAACGTGCTTTTGGCCACCAAAAAAAAAAAAAAAAAAAATTAAAAAAAAAAAAAAAATCCTCCCGCAACAACAAATAATTCATATCCATCCCCTTTTCTTCTCGCTCGCGGATTTTTAATCCTCTCTTAAGCGCTTTTAAAGTGCCCAATTTTTGTCTCATTTGAATTTAAATCAGCTTGTAGGGAGAACTTGGAGAACTTTTTTTTTTTTTTTTTTTTTTTTTTTTTTTTTTTTTTTTTTTTTTTTTTTTTTTTTTTTTTTTTTTTAAGCAAGCTCGTTTGGCAGGTACATTTTCCCCGAGATCACCCAGCTTTAATTTTAAATTTCAAAAGCCTTGCTTTAATCCCTTGAGCTGGCCTGGTACCTTGCACCATCTGTTCTGGGGTTTTGTTATAACGGAGAGCACCTGCAGAGTTCTGCAACATTTCAAGCTGTCTGTGGACAAAAATCAAAATAATTATAATTTTCATAAACGAAGGGCGGCGATTCAGGCGCCGCAGCCCCACCTAACACCGGTTTTGCACAGCGAGTCTCTGCAGTGGGAGCATTTCTCAGGCACGAGGGGGTTTTGCCCTTTCTGCCACCGGCTGGTGGATGGGAAGCCAGAAGGATCATGGACACCAGACAGCATCCCAGTTCAGCAGCCGCTGGGTGCCCAGGATGCCACGGGCTGGGAGGGGCTCTGTCCATGCCACTCACAGAAGAAGAAGAAAATGGCCTTTTCCAGCTGTCAAACCCCTCAGAGAAGTGGTGACAAGGCCGTCCCTGTCCATACCTGTCTGCTCCACGAGGCAGTGTTTCCCATTCCAAAGGCATCCCCACCACTTGGGTGGCTAGAAAAGATTTTCTGCCACATTGGTCAAACAAAAACTCTATTAGAAAAGATGGTGTTTGTTTAGACTTCATCAGCCAGAGCTCTTTATCACTGATAAATCCCTCCTCAGGGCATGCTGGATAAGGTGGATATCATCTCCCCACAGGGATGGTGAGCACCCATCCCAAACTGTCCACAACCTCTCCTATCCCGGTGGATCTGCAGTGCTGGCACAGCCCTCAGACTGAACAGAGCCACCAGAGCCACACAGGGGCTCCTTCTCTTCTTGCACAACCACCTCACCCAAAATGCACCTTCCAAAGAACAATGGACTCACATCTGGAGGCTTCTCTCCTTTGTAAGAGTATTTGTTCAGGGAGGCCGGGGCAGCAGCAGGAGGAAATGCTGGCTCCTGCTGAGAACTGTCACCTCTTGCCCTGATCCAGCACGGCCTGGGCATCTCCACCTTCCTACTGGACTAAAGTGAAATGAAATTAAATAAATTAAAATTAAATTAGATTAAATTTTTTAAAAAAAAAAAAAAAGCATGAAAAATCCTGACACTTGTGAGCACTCAGCCCCATTCCCCCCCGAGCTGTGAAGCAGCAGTGACTCACCCCACGCAGTCTGTAGTTCCCAGCCAGAGACGGGCTCTGTCTCCATGGAGGAGCTCAGTTTTCCACTGCAGGAAGCAGCCCCTCTCAGCCAATACTCATTTCACCAACCCTCCACGAGAAATCCCGAGCCCCGAGAGCTCTGCAGCACCAGAAATAGTTTGTTAAGGCAGACGATGCGGGGATGGGAATGAAACCTAATTAATTAGAAGAGATGCTTGGAAAGACTGATATTCCCAGGAAATGGCGCTCCCTCTCAGGTCCAGGGTTACCTGGGCTTCAAACTGGGGAAGGGCAGGAATGGAAGGCCCCTGGTGTCACTGGGTACCAGCCTGGAGCTGAGCCTGCCCCTGGATTTGGGATCTTCATGACCTTGCTGCTGCCCATGGAATGTGAGCAGGGCGTGAGAGGGAGAACTGCAGAGCAAACCCTACAGAAACCAACCCTGCACTGCTGGTAAAGAAAAACATGGAGAGATCTAAACCCCTCTGCAACCCCTGCCAGGAGGGGGGAGCCGGGGGGGGTCGGGCTCTGCTCCCAGGGAACAGGGACAGGAGGAGAGGGAACGGCCTCAGGCTGTGCCAGGGGAGGGGCAGGTGGGACATCAGCAGGAATTTCTCCTGGAAAGGGTGGTCAGGCACTGGCAGGGGCTGCCCAGGGAGGTTTGGAGTGCCCAGCCCTGGAGGTGTCCAAGGCAGGCCTGGCCGTGGCACTC
>NW_020956396.1:35370-47568 GCF_003031625.1 Empidonax traillii
GCTCATACAGAGGCTGGTGCTGATCACAAACCCTCCCAGCTACACTGACGTTTCCAGGAGGCAAGCCAGCACCCTGGAAGCGACCCTGTAAATAGTTCTCAGTGAACACATCTGAACAAAAATCTATTAGTGCTGCTCAGCTTCTAAATCCTGGTGAAAACTAAAATTAAACCAAGTCCAAGCGTTCTGCTCAAGAAGGCAGGAATATTTTGAATCTGGTGACAGTTGTGTGCTACACAGTCAACACTTCACCTTCCATTTTTATGACCCCAGAATATAAACTTTTATTTTCTTTATTACCTTCATTTACTGTTTATATTTTATATATTTCCTATATATTCTTTATTTGCTTATTCTGCTTTTATCCCTTAATTCCCTCCTCTCTGAATACAAGGAAGAAATTCCAAAGCTCCAAAGACTAAAATCTGTAAATGAATGCTTTCTTTTTCCTACTTAACTCCCTAAGTTTATGGTGCACAAAACTGGAACTTTAATACTTTTCAAATCAATTGCCAAACATTTAAAAATAGAAAAATACTTACAAGAACAAGGCCTATAATTTCTGTATTTTCATGAAAGGGACTGGATGTTGTATTATCCCTCTTGCAATTTTGTGATTTCTTCTGGTCACACTGGGGAACGTTGGGAAATAGAAGCAAATAGGATTAAGATATCAAATGTTGGGGATGTTTTATGCATTTTATCTGCCTTGCACTGGGGCCAGTGACGACGAAGGGCTAATGGAAACCGGGGACCCCAAATTCATAACAGCCTCTTCAAAGGGAGATTCTTCTGCTACATGGATCTTATTTGTGTGGGAAAACCCAATTACTGCGGGGTTCTTGTACCTCCCTATTTTCTTTTATGATGCTTTTTGCTCTAAGTGCTTATTATGATTCGATAACCCAGTTACAAATAAACTGTGACCCTCCACTCTTATCTCCCAATTCCCAGCTTTCCAATTTGTCGCAGTTAGTTCAGAACTTGACTTCTTATTAATTACTACCACGGGGGCCTGGGGGGAGTTGCAGGGCTGCAGCATCATCTCTGCTCCCGTGAGGTATCATGGAAGATCTCTGAAACCCAAATCTCTGCAGAGGCAGCTGGCCAACAAAACAAAAAAAAAAAATTAAAAAAAAAATAACCCAACAAACCAAAACCGAACAAAAAACTCACTACAATGCCTCCATCAAAAAAAAAAAAAAACAAAAACAAACAACCCAACCAATCTGAAACCACAACAAAAATAGCCAAAGGAAACCAAAATCCAACAACAAAACAAACCCCACTATGACTACCACAAAATAAACCCCAAACTAAAAACAAATGAGAAAAAAGAACCCAAAACAACAACAAAAATAAAACCAGATCAAACCAAAATCCAACAAGAAAACCAACCAACAACAAACAAACCAGAAAACCCCACCAAAATTAAGAAAAACTAAAATATTTTGGACATACTACATCTTGAATAGATTTGAACAGCAAATCGAAGATCAAAAGATCTCCTCTGCATCACCAGATATTTAACTTCCAGCTTCTTCCAAAATAAACCCCTTCCATGCTCTGCCCCTTCCACAGCATCCTCTGGGGATGCTGCTCAGAATCCACAGGGACCTTCTCCCCATGATTCCTGATGCTGGGAAACCTTCCACATTCCCAGAGAGCAACACCCAAATTCTCAGCCCTGATGAGCTGCCGCAGTTTTGCCAGGAACAGAGCCTAAATCCAGAGTAAAACAGGGAATAAACCCATGTATGAACTCCTATTTTGGCTGTTCCCAGCTGGCTGCCCATGGCTGTGCCAAAGAGATGGTGAAAAGGGGTGTCTCAATCCCATATTTTGTGATAAAGTTACACTGACTCCCCCAGAGTCCACTTTAACACATAAACTTGGCAGTAGTAACTGTGGAGTTAAAAAAATCCGACTCCTGTAGGCAAACATCCTGCCTCACTGTCAGCACCCCTGGGAACTACCAGAGATACCCATTCTGGGAACCATCATCAAGACTGAGACACTTCTTCCCACACTGGTGCTCCCAAGGATCCCCCAGATCCACCCTGGAGAGGTCCCGATCCAAGGGCAGGTGTGGGGTGGGAAAACTCACACAGGGAAGCAGCTGCATGGATCTGAGCTATTTCTGGACTCACTGCATCCACAGCCTTTCCATCCCAATCTGCCGTGGGAACGCTCTGGGCGGGCCAGGGAGGATTCCGATTTCGGGTGCAATATCGGCCCTGCCGAAGTGATGGGGCCCATCCTCTTCCAAGGGCATTTTCATCCTTGGCATTTGCTCCTGTATCCACAGGAAAAGCTCCTCGAGACCTTTCTCCTGCTCAGGAATCTGCTGGAAATGTCCAAGGATATTGTTTGGACCAGGCACAAGGTGCCAGGACAGACCCTACAGATAACGGGGCAGGGAAGGAGGGAACTGCGATTTCTGAATGAATTTACTTAAATTTGTTTAACAAAAAAAAATAATTGAAGCAATGTAAAAATTGCTTAAAGCCTTCTAATTACAGAGCCCTGGCAAAGGGATCGATATGATTATTCTTGTCATCCATTAATTACGAGCCACGTTCCCACAGTCAAGTGAGAGACGATAAATACTCCACTACTGTCTAATATGACTTACCGAGCCCCACTTTCAAAGTTAAACAAATAAAATCTGATTTGCAAAGTACATTATTAAATATTTCATCCATTAACTGCTGCTAAAATAATTCAGCTCTCCGACTGGAGCCATTTTTATCTGGACTGTTTCCAGCGCACTCGAGGAGTAATGCTCGGCATCAACTACGGACGAGTCCCCATCCTGAACCCACAGCGTGCGTTTGTGATGGCTGAAACAACGTCCTCCCCGTGCTCTGGGTGACAGATGAACTCACATCTGAGCAGGGGTGAAGGTGCCCGCTTTATTTGGGGGATTTCTTCATATTCTAATTAATGTCATCAAGAGGAATATATTGATTTGCTAAGCCGGTTTTTAATGAATGATCATGCCTGAAGCCTGTGGCTTTTCACAAATCTTTGCTGCCGTGTGCAGGGAGGCTTTGCCTTGAAAGAAAAAAAAAAAAATAAAAGAAAATAAGAAAAGAAAACAGAAAGAAAAATGACTGTTTCAATCAGTTCTAATGCTCCCCAAACCCACAGTACTTAATTTCTCGAATCTCCTGTTAGTGAATGAACAAAGGTAAAAATAACAGGCTAGTTATAAACTAGTACTATGATGACATTGTGAATTATTTAAAAAGGGCATATTCAGTGTGACCATAGAGCCATCAATCATAATAGACATTGATGAGAAAAAGAGGTTTCAGTCACTTCCTATCTGCCAGGAGAACAATTCTATCTCGCAGGTAGCTCTGAAGTGCCGCTGACCCGATGTCACTCGCATTGTTGCTCTACCCTTTGAACGGGGAGAGCAGATTCTCTCAATATTAGAATCGAATGAGTAAATAAATCCCCAGTTCAGCGCCGCTCTCCTTCCGAGTGCACACTTCAATTTGTCTAACAATGGGCAGGACAGAAAAGCAGGAATCTCTTAAAGCAGGGATGAATTTTTTATGGCTGCTCCGGGCCGGCTGCAAAGAATGGGGTTTTAAGCTGCTTTTAGAGGGAGCCCCCAGGGACAAGGGCCCCGGGGAAGGGGTTGGTGTGGAATTCAGCCCTTCCCGAGCACATCCCTGGCTCTGCCTTCCTGCCAGAGCTGCTGCCAAACCACCCCAGTGTGGGGCCCATTGGGTTCTCTCCCAGGGGGAATGAGAACACCCCCCCTCGCCTCCCAGCACTCCCAAACCCCTGAGTTTTATAAACAGCCAGGGAGAAACCTGGTTTAACCAGCCCAAATCCAAAACCTGGTTTAATCAACCCAAATCCAAAACCTGGCTTAATCAACCCCCACCCAAAACCTGGCTTAATCAACCCCCACCCAAAACCTGGCTTAAGCAGCCCAAACCCCAAACCTGGCTTAATCAACCCAAATCCTCTGGTGGCTTTAAAAGGGAGCAAATATTGCAGCTGAAACGATGACCGTGGAGTAAGAAGAGAGAAGGAAAAAAAAAAAATCACTCCAACTTTTAATTTGTGCTGGATTAATCCGGGAGAGACTCTTTCACCTGATGGCCCACGTAATTATATCCGAAACTTTCCCTGGGATCACATGTTCCATCGTTGTTGGTTACTCTAATTAGCCCTCGGATTCCTGCGGCTGCAAAGACGGAATAAATTGCGCAGAACTCCAGCTCTGCACGACAAACCCTTCTCCCAGAATCCCAGGGAGGCTTCCCCGCACTGCAAACCCCGGGAGACGCTTTGCCAAATTCCCAGTCCCCATCACCGGGCACTGGGATGACACAGGGATAATACAGGACAGTGCAGGATACGGGAATGCAGGGATGAGGGGATGCAGGAATGTGGGATGGGGGGATGTAGGGATACAAGGATGTAGAGATACAAGGATAGAGGGATGAAAGGATGTGGGGGATTAAGGCATGCACAGTAGGGTTAGAGGGGTGAGGGGATGTGGGGCTGCCTTCCTGCCCACCCCAGCCCCTCTGAGCCCAGCCCTCCGAGCCTGCAGCACCATCCCCAGCGCTTCACCCACTCCTCACCCTCACCCCCACTGCACAGCTCATCCAGGGAATCCATTCGTCTCCGGGTAACCTCGCACCACTCCAAACCTGTGCACTGCCACTTAATTGTTACTAACAGGTAAATCAAAGGTAAAAGAGAACTAATTAATTTTCCAGCTCGGTTTTATTTTACTGTTACTGTTTTGAGAAAATAGAACTAAACCCCATTAGTGTTAAGGTAAGACCATGAAACAACATAATATAATGCAAGAAAGACATTTAATAGCGTAGAGGAATGTTAAATTACTAATTAACTCCAAGTTACTGTATAAAAAAGCAGAGTAATTTACAGGATTATTGCAATATGCAGCTTAGATTGCCACAAGGGTCAGCTGGGGAGCATTTCCTGCTATTTCTTTCAGTGGGGTGGTTATTGTACAATTCCTCTCACATTAAAATCTACTGTCCTTACCCACAGTTCAGTGCTGCTAATTAGCAGCCGCTGAGATTTCCCGAGCAGTCATTTTTTCCTGTGTTAAGCTGCCAAATGTTCCCAACTGCTCGAGAAGCTCCTCACTCCGAGTGTCCGGCTGCCCACCCTGCCCCGGGCTCAGCACCCTGGCGAGGAAAACACCCCCCCAAATTATCTCCCCTGCTCTTTGTCTCCCCGAGGCAGGTCAGCAGAGCCCTTCTGGGGCCTTTGGCCGAGCCACACAACTTGGAAATATTTTTTTTCCCCTCTTTATTTTTTCCCCCCTGAACACTCCCTGCGCCGCTCAAAGCCCGACACTGGAAGCTCTCCAATCTGCGCTTTTCCCCGTTCAAAAGGGAGCCTTTCCGCGTTCTATTTAAACTTTCATTTCAACAAGAAAGCCAGAAAAGGCATCTTTTAGTTTTTACCTAAATATATAAGAAGAATGCCATAACTTTGATTAATAATTGATTAAATAAACCGTCCCCACATCAAAGGCAGGAAGAAGAGCTGTTCCACAGAAAGGCTCCGCTATCAAATAGCACTTTGTTGTCTTAAACACTGCTCAGATCTGCAGCATTACATAGCTCGTTGCACATTAATGGTGGAGGTTATAAATGGCAGCGTTTCCCAAAGAGTTGATTATTATTATTATTATTATTATTGTTATTCTAAAAGGGAAGTAGAACTCAGCCTTTATTTTTTTTTTTTTTCTAATTAAACAGCAGCAGTTTGAAACCAGAGAAATTTGGCTGATAATCATAGAGGAGCCTCCTCCTTTCCTCTCTCTCCCTTTTGTTGGCTTTATGACTAATTTATGTTTAACCTTCTTGAGAATCCATGGTCACAAGACACTTTCTGAAAAAATTCAAAGCAACTTTCGCTGTGTCCAATAGAAGGGCAAGAGGTCTTGGGAGCCGGGAAACGTTCGGAATTGAGAGAGGCGGCACGATCTTCTTCACCTCCTCTCCACGGCAGTAAGAGCAATCAGGAAACAACTGCTAATTGCTTCATCAAAATTAAGCTTCTCCAGCTTCATACCAATTATTTCACCAGCGCTGTTCAGAGCCTCGTGTGCTTCCCATCCACGAGAAGGAAAAATAAATCGGGGCTCTGAGCTGCAATTCACTGCCCAGGAGTGGGGTTTGGATTTCAGGGTCCAGCTCTTCCATCTGCTGGAATTCCCCCCTTTACGCTTCCAAAGTTGCTTGAAACATAAAGCACCTGAATATACTGGTCCTTCATTTACACATGAGAAAGGACTGTAAAATTTACTCAGACAAGAGTGCAAAATTCATTGTGCTGACAAGAATAAATCCATTCAGTCGATGATCAAAACAGTAGCCCAAGGGTAACAAAGAACAAGTGTCAACCACATTTGCTCTGAAGTGCCACAAAAATCCCCCCTGGGAATTCCAATCATGATGCTCTATAACTATATTTATATAAGGCTTTTTTTTTTTTTTTTTTTGAGAAAGGAGATACAAAGAGCAAAAGGACTACGTTTTGAGGATAAAGAACTTTTAAACTGGTTTAATTTTCCCTTCAAGATACGATGGTGGAGTATTCAAAAATTAATTTTAAAAGTATTTAAAATAAAGTGCTTTAGTCAGTGCTCAAAGACGCCTTTTCTTCTGCATGATGTGCAGGGATCGGCATCTAATACCTACTAGTGGATATATACACATATACATTATAAATATATACACATGTGTATGAACACATTATAACTGTATATATACATATCTATACACATTATAAATGTGTATGTATACATATATACACACACATATATATTACTTTATATTATATATATGTTTATAGTGTATCTCTGCTGCAGTCTAAGTGACAATCCATGAATCCTGTTTCTTTTGGCAGTGAAATGCTCTTAATGCTGCTGCAGAGCTGATAAATACCTCGGTGTAGATGAGGACAGAGCTCCAATAAAGGGCTGCAGCTTTTCCCTCCCGAGCCTGGCCAGTGGCTCCTGACTCCACAGAGCACTCCAGTGTGGGTAACGTGGAGCATATGCTGAACCACATTTCTATTGCCAAAAACAGGGCAAACCCCCCCAGTGATTGCTGGAGCCAGGGCAAGTCAAGCCCAGGTTTCTGCTCGCCGGGTTTGGGGGTTTTTCCTACACTTCATTGTGCTCTCAGTGCTTCCTTCGACGATCTGATTCTCTCCACTAATTACTACAGCACCATTTTCCCCTCATTCCTTACATCTTGGCAGAGAAGGGAGTGATGGGAGCACACCCCAGAAATATTCAGCTATATTTTTAATATAAGCCTTATATTTATGTGCCATCGGGGAAGTTAAAACGCATATGGGCAGAGGAGGTGACTCCTCTCTGGGAGACTCCAAAAATTCCCGGGTGCAGCTGATTAATCTTCGATTATTTTTCCCCAAATGAGATTTTTTTTTTTCTTTTCCTCCTCTCTCACTTACAGAGGCAGCCAATGACAGGCCTATTTCCACACTGGCAAGGGCTGCTATTCCTGTGGATGATTAAATCCAGCCCACGGTGCAGGTCCCGCATGTGCTCCTGGAGGGAGAGCACACACCCTCCTGCACCAGCGAGGCACAGGAATAAATAGACCGGTGGGGGGAAAATACAGTATTTAGCACCTACTTCTCATGTATAGGGAGTACAATAGGTCACAGTTCTCTACTTTTCCCCCACTTAAAAATAAACCCTGTTTAAAAGACACCGATACTGTGGTCCCTGGAGTTCTGCAAAGCTGGATTTGTTGATGTTATGACCTGGGACCATCCCAAAGTGTCTGTCAGGTGCTGTCACCACGGCGGAGCCAGGAAATACAGAAAACTGTGTTAAACGAGCTTTTAAACTTTTTTCCTTCGAAGCCCCACCTACGTTTCCTAGGGTGAAATGCTGCATTTCCCCAGGTTTTCGCCCACCCAGGCGGGTCCATCCCGGGGGGGTGCCCGCCCCGCTGGCAGCTGGCAGCGCCCCGCGGGCTCTGAGGAGCAGGAACGGCCCATCCCGGCCCTGGCCCTGCCACCAGGCACGGCAGGGCTCAGCCCCAGGGCCGTGCTCCTGCCGAGCATCCTCATCCCTGGCTGCCCGGCCTGCTGTGCCGGCTCCGGGCTGGGATGCGCGGGATGCTCGGGATGCGCTCGGAGCCGGGACCGGCCCTAATCGAAGTGGCAGAGCCGTCACCGTCCATCTATAGCATCAGCCCCTCCTCCCGCACTCACAAACCCCCAAATAATCGCCCTGATAACTCCCCAGGAATCGCCCTGATGCTGTTCCCACTCAGTCACATCTGGCCATTCCAGCCTCAGCGCTCCGCAAACCACCTCGGGAAAAGCCCTGGGACCGGAGCACTGCCCTGCTCCTGCACAGTCAGGGTGATTCCCAGTTCATGGAAAGGCGACAAAGACTTTCTTTGTTCTGCGAAGGCAGAGACCCTGCCCGCATCCCTGGGAAAGGCAGGAATCCTGCCCTCCCTGCCCTGCAGGAGCTGCCGGGAAGATGAGCAGGTTCAGGGTGATCACCCAGCGCCTGCCAGGACAGGACAGGGCAGGGCAGGGATTCACCTGCAGGAAGGAGAAGTGACGAAGGGAGGAGAGGAAGGGCTGCGGGCAGGGCCGGGGGCAGCAGTAGGAGGTGCATTTACAGCAACGCAAACAGGCTTTTTAAAAAAAAATATTTCCTAGTAAAATGCTTCAAACACCACCAAGAACTTCAAAACATCACTTTCAAACATCACTTTCTCTATTCTGTTCAATGAGCTCGACTTAGTTCTTTGAAAACGTCCTTGCTCCAAAATGAATTTTTATGGAACTGGAACAAAATGTTTCCTTCCTATAACGACAATTCAGATAAAATTCTTCGAGTTGGAGAACCTCCCAGTGAAGGTGAAGCCTGTGTGTTATGAGAAGGGATTATCTAACCCAATGTGCACTTTGTTCTGGTGATTTTTACAAATGCTCTAATAATGGATACAACCTCAGTAACTCCAGACTTCCATGTCCTTTTTACTAGAAGGAAAAGAAAAACTTTAGGAAGCTTTAAAGACTTCATTTCCTAAATGTGGATTTTTCATGCAAAACGATGCCATGAGTGTATTTCTAAGGCTTGTCATTCTGTGAACGTGAAGACCAACACTTAAAGGAAACACATTTCCAGAGCAACTGGACAGCCCCCAGGAAAGCAGGGAAATGTGGGAGAATTCCTCAGTGTTATGTTGGAATTACACGATTACATCTATTGCAACGAATAAAGAAACTGATTTAGTTATATATATTTAACAAACAACCTGTTATGTCTTGGGAAACTTAAAAATTAAATGGCCTGTTTGGTTTGAGCACACTGAGATAACGTTAGCTCCTAAAAATGAATTCCTGCTATTTCGTGACTTCGCTGCGGCTCCAACCACGCTCGAGCCGGGAGCGGATGGAGTTGGAGAGGACACTGCTCTCCAACTGCAGCAGCTGCTGCCTTCTGGGAGCTGAAGGATTTTAATTTCCCTGCTGAATCCGAGACAGAAACGTCTGCACTAGTCCCACCACTAATTAATGCTGCACTAACTAGACCAGGACAACAGATTTTTTGGGTTGCCCGGGTTGTTTGCATTTCGGAAATTGTCGTCACTGGCTTTATATAATTACTGGAGCCCAACTCCTCTGCTTCCTGCAATCCTAATTGCTGCTGCCAACAGGGTAGAGAAGGAGGTTTCCTTCAGGACACCTCTCCAATCCCAGGGTCCTTTCCTCTGCCTGTGCTCCAGGGCTGCCGGGCACATCAGTCCTGGCTGCTCTTCCAGGACGAGTCATGGAATCCCTCACTTGTGGCAGTTTATGCTCTGAGCTTCAATAAGCCTTTTCTTTGATGCTTTGAGATGCCACCACAGAACCTGCTCCTCTCACCCACTGCCTCTTGCAGAACCTGCTGCTTGGCTGGAAACTTTAAATGTCCTGATTCAGGTCAAATTTCCTTTTTATTTTGGATTTCTTCTACATGTAGTTAATATCCTCCTCCTTCCTTCCTTCCTTCCTCTCTTATAAAGGATTTAAATAAAGGGTTTTTCTTATGCTGTGCCTCAAGACATGGTCTCCTTGGTCATTGCTATCACCAAGAATCATTATTTATTAATGAATTGCCAGCTCATTCTCTATATGATGGCATATTTCAATATTCAGTGTCACTGTCCTTATCATCCTGCCTGGGACATGCTCAAATAAAATGTATTTTAGCTTTTTACCAACTGTTGTAGCCACTGAGCACTTGAGTGTGGCCTTGGGGCACCTCTCAGGTCTAGTACAGTCCTTTTTTATTAGATTTCTCTCTCTTTGTGTTGTGCAAAAAGGAAATTCCAGTATTTACAGCAGAGAGGGCTGCTCTTTAAGGGCTGAGGAGGTGGAGGCCTTTATCAATGCTTGTAAAGGACAATTATTACCTTCTTGAGTGCTGATATCAGCATTCCTGAATATCTCCATCTGATGGCACCCCAAAACCATGGGGATGTTTTTGCTGACACATTAGGGGTTTAGTAGTGCTATATCTAAATGATCTAACCCCAGCCAAACATCAGGCCTTCCAAACCCACCCTGGATCCCAGGGTGATCTACACACCCATTCCTCATTACTGGTAATGAGGCCTCCCCTGAAATGCTGAGAACATGGATGGTTAAAATCTCATTCAAATTTAAACTATCCTTCCTCACCATTTTAGGATCGTGCCTTTCCTCTGAAGAACAATGCATGGCATACACACACATACACCAGTTTTTGAGCTGATTCTGAGCTTTCACCTGGAATCCTGACCCAACACCTCTCCTGCCCCTCCTCGTGTGCTTGACCAGCACCACCAGCCCCAGGTTCAGCCCTCAGTGTTTTATTCCTCTTTCAACTCCCTCCTTGGCTTGAAACAGCACATTCCTCATCCTGGTTTTCCCTGAATCTCAGAAGTAACCATGTTTTGCTGCATATGAGTAATGAATTTCAGTTATTACATTTTAACCCTTGGCTCTCCCCGAGAAATTGGAAAAATGTAATGTTCTGAATCCATCCTTTAAAACGAGAGAGTGGGGAAGGAGCTGGAGTTTTTTCTTTACCCTGTTTTTATCTGTGACGTTTCTCTGCTCCAGAAAACCCCTCCTAAACTTCCAGTAAACCTGCACTTGCTTACAGCCCAGCAGCCTTCTGCACACTTTGAGAAATGAGGGGGGAGAAAAAAGAGGAGGGAAGAAAACCCACAAAGCCCCCCCCTACCCCCCGAGCTGGATTTTCTTGCCCCATTTTCTCTGTGATTGGGAGTTTCTCTGCTCCAGAAAACGCCTCCTAAATTTCCAGAGAACCTGCACTCTTGGTGGAAGCAAGCACAGGTAAATTTGCAGCCAAGCAGCCTCCTGAACAGTTTCATAAACAGAGGGAGAAGAAGGAGGGAAGGGGGAAAATGCCACAAAAGCCCCCACCCGCCCCCACCCCCCCCGTGTGTGGGTGCCTCAGCTGCACATCATACATGCGGAACATTGAACCAGCCTCTTAAATATTATGACATGGAGAAAATCACATTGTGCTTTAACCTATCAACAAAGGAGCAAAGCAATTACAGGGCTAAACACAGTCGAGGAAGACCCAATAAAGAGAAATCCAAGAAAATTTGGTGAAAATTCTTAAGGGGCCTTACAATGTTTAATCATGCTCCAGGCCTAAATTAATATTCTGCTTCTAATTCAAAAGACCGAACCACAAAGGTACATCTTTTGGGTATTTTTAATAACCAGAGTACAACACTCTGTGAATTAGCAGCTGGTCTGACTGGTATTTTACTTTTTCTTTGCTTACTCAAGTAAAGCAGTTAATATTAGTATAATCATCAAACTAACATTAGTCAGACAGAAGGACAGATTTTTTTTCCCGTATTGTAATGCAGAATATAAAAAAAATTAAACCCAGATTTAGAAATTCCTTTGTGTATTAAATAATTTTTTCTCAGGCAGTTTCAATAAAACAAAAAAATTTGTTATATTCACCCATTTTCTAAAACACACAGTAGATTAAAGAGTACATGAACACGTGGAAGACAGTAAAAAAATCCCATCATGTGCTGCTACCCACTGCTATCCAAGTGACATGAAAAATATTTATGGAAATAGATCCATCCTGCTCAGAATTGGTGG